>NW_010264058.1:11887-15090 GCF_000690775.1 Eurypyga helias
CCTGAAACTAGTCATGCGACAAACAGCCCGCACAGATGCTGGGCTGGAAGCACCCAAAGGGAGCATGGGCTGTACTTAGCTGTAAGGGTGGGGTATGGCTCTGTCCTTGTGCTGGTCTGCTCTGCGAAAGCTGAGCAGTTGTGGGAAAAATGAGAAGGGAATCAGAGAAATTTTGGATACAGGAGGATTCAGCCACCCGAAGGGGCAAAGGAGTTCGCTGTAGGCACAACTCTGGTAACACAAGTGAGGAGAAGCTGTTTAATTCCTCTGAGCCATCTACACAGAAAATAATATTTAGAGGTCTTGAATTTATTCCTCATCAGATGTCCATTGTTATCAAAGAAGAAACTGTACATCTTCAGGAATGTCGTATCTGCTTGGGCATTCCCAGCAAAGCCCTGCTGGAGCTAAGGCCGTTTCCAGAAATGAAGCTGAGATAGGATGAAAACATCAGTGCTGTGATTGACGGTTCCCCACAGGAGACCACTGAAGCAAGCCTTGTTTGCTGTTGTGCTGTACACCTCTGGTCAGATTATTTCTGGTTTTAGGTGCAGAGAGACACCAAACCAGTTTTCCCCAAAATCACAAATACCGTCTTCAAATTCCCATTGTTTTTGAAGGGATTAAGCACACACACTTCTGCCTTGTGAAGACACACTCTACTGAGCTTAAAACTCCTCTCGGTTCTCACTGCCCCCACATCAGTGTACCAGGCGGCTACGTTTGCAGTGGGGGCAGTAACAGCAAAATCAGGCCTGTGGTTTTGGCGCAGGACACTCCCCGGCAGGGACTGACAATGCGCGGGGTTGACTGTGGCGCCTCAGGGCTCCTTCCAACTACATAAACTGCCTGTGCCTCCCCTGAGCTCTCCCTGGCTCCCTCTGAGCCCACCATTTGATTCATCTGCTAGCAGGCCACGTCCCCAGGGCCTTGCCCTCGGCCTGCCACCCCGGCCTAGCAGGAGGCGAAGCCAAGGGGCTGGCCAGCAGGACAGGGCCGCTGCTGCTGCCTGGCCCAGGCTGCCGCTGTAGGCCCGGCTCAGGAGCACTGTGGGGTGTCAAAAACAGCGCTCCAAAGCGGGCGGAGGGCTCTGCCCTCAGCACCCCTCCGTGGGTGCGTGTCACCTCTGGAGCCCACACGGGTGGGTGTGAACGCTCAAACACCTAGAGACAAGATGTAAAGAGAGGCTGAATCTGTGACAATGGGCCAAAGTTAGGGTTGTGTCTGTAGGTTTTAATGGGGATAATTTGTACGGTTTTGGTCAATGTGTGTTTTCTAGGTGCTGTGCTCAACTGTGCCCTTAGGCCTTGTATTTCTATTGTACTGCAATTAGTCCAACCACCTGGACAGTGTCACTGCCTTCATCATCTTGGACTGACTCCATCCAGGAGCCACGTAAATCATGACGTTCTGTTAGCACAGGGATCACAGCTCTGAGCGGTAACTGCAAGTTTCACACCAGCCCAGGAAGCATGCAAGAATAGCTGGTCATACTGCTGGGGGGTGTTCATACACTCAGGGGTGTTCTCCAGTTTCCAGAGGAAAGAGGAATAAAAAAGGGCTGAGCTTGGAGAACACTGAAGCACGGGAGGTTAGTGACAAGTCTGGAGACTTGTTCCCATCTGCAGGAGCAGGTGGAGGCTGTTAGCCCATTGCAAGGGTAAAAGCACATACAATCACCCCTTTTTGCACCTGGATGATTTATAGTAAAAACCCGCATGTTTAGCATATTAACAGCAAGTGCTTTTTGCTATATCTCTGTATTTTCTCCCTATACAGAACAAACTCCCTCTGGTTTGGGAAAAGGATATGGAATAACCAGCGTCCTTTGCCCACATTCATGTATATCTAAGAAAGACATGATCTGGCATATAAAGACAGTAACAAACTTGTTCTAGCAGCTTCAGAGCTGGGATAAAACCTCAGGATGGGTTTGTTCCCTCCGAGTCTGAGGGCTGCTCCATCTGGCAGGTAGTGCAGTGCCTCTCAAATACCTCAGAAGTGCACGCATACAGGCATAGCGCATGCATAACGTGCCATCAGGGTTCAATAAAATAAATTGGAAGGGGCAAAAGTAATTTCCAAAGTACAATGCACGGGAAGCACAGGGTGATTTACAGAAGCTAGAGGCTGCAAGCTGACAGGAAAAGAGCTCCTCACAAATTACTTATCTTTCAGGTCAGTCACTTGAGAGAAATATCAGAGGGTCAAGAAGCACTACCAAGGTATGATCTGTATGCAGAGGGCTGCTGCTCATTGCAACGTCTCTTGTGAAATATGGACTATGAATATGTATGTTCCCTGGAACAACTGCGTTGCTTGTTTCTGTGCTTTATATAGATTTGTAGATCTTCAAAGATAAACTAGTATTTTACCACTGAAAAAGTCAAAAACTCTGAAAAATTAGTATTTCTTTTCCGATTAACAAATCAATTATAACACCGATGTATTTGCCCCTGTTCCACACAAGTTACCAAAAATGGCATAAGGTATAGCTTCTTCCTGGCTCTTCTTTCTAAAGGTTCTTAAAACATCCCTGGAAGATACTTGTAAGTCACCATAAACAAAATATTCCATATGTGGAGTAAAGCAGCAGCAGCAAACTGCACCAATGAAAAAACCCTGGCCCAGCAGCCACCAGATGCAAATGCACAACCTTTGACGTGGAAAACTGTGCCTGAAGAATGAAAAGGAGTCTTGAATCTAGTTTTTTAGGTCTCTTACTAGTAATTATTGTCTCAGGCCAATGGAATTGAAAGCCCATGGTAGCAGATAAATGATGTCAGGAAAGGTATTCTGGATTTCTGAAATGCATTTGGCATGTCCATAATTCAAATACAGCATGGTGTTATTAACCTGGATATTCACCATCCAGCCATTCCTAAGACACTCATTGAGCAGTGCTTCCCTTTAGCAGGTAACAACAGTTCTACTGCATCCCAGAAAGCCAACCGTATCCTGGGCTGGATCCAGAGCAGCCTGGCCAGCAGGTCGAGGGAGGGGATTGTCCCCCTCTACTCTGCTCTTGTGAGACCCCACCTGGAGTTCTGCATCCTGCTGTGGAGCCCTCAACATAGAAGGATATCAACTGGTTGGAGTGAGTCCAGAGGAGGCCACTAAGATGCTCAGAGGGCTGGAGCCCCTCTGCTCTGGAGAAGAGAAGGCTCTGGGGAGACCTTACAGCACCTTCCCGTAGCTGCAGG
>NW_010264058.1:15210-57430 GCF_000690775.1 Eurypyga helias
ACTGGGACAGGTTGCCCAGAGAAGCTGTGGATGCCCCATCCCTGGAAGTGTTCAAGGCCAGGCTGGATGAGGCTTGGAGCAACCTGGTCTAGTGGAAGGTGTCCCTGCCCATGGCAGGGGGTGGGAATGGATGATCTTTAAGTTCCTTTCCAACCCAAACCATTCTGTGATTTTATGTTTTCAGTTGCTCTCCTTTACAACATTTCAAACTTGGCTCTGCTGCACATACACTCTTTTTTCTTAAATGATGAACTACAACGTAACCTCACAATAAAATTTACATTTTAGTGACACTAACAGCTTAATTTACAGTAATTTGTCTACCTCGTCAGCACTAATTTGGAAAGATGTGGGAAATAATTCAATTGCTGTGACTGTAACCAGAAGTAGTAGTAAAAATAAAATTCGAAATTAGAAGTAATATACCAGATGCACTCTGCCCACCTCAACAAGAGAGCAAAACCAGTAGCAGCTTTCTTATCCTTACAATTGCTAATTATGTTTATCTTTAGTGGCTGATCTGAGGCCTGGAGATGTCAGCAGTAGCAAGGAGAGGGAAGGACTGCCTGAGACACTGGCTGTCCTCACACGGAGGTGATCAGAAGTTTGTGTTTTCCTGGGGACATCTTTTTTCTGTCAGGAAATGTTATTTATATGAAATATGAATTCTTTGAATGCATTCCAAGATTTCCCAACATGAAGAGGTCAACCAGAGCTTAACCCTTCAGTGCTTGTCAGCCCGTAATGTAACAGTGCTGGCGGGGCCTAGCACAGCCCCGTGCAGCAGGATCTATAGGCAGCTACAGCCATCTGCCTCTCTACCATGCAGTCTTGGCTTCTCCGGTGGCAGGCCTCTTGAAACAGCGTCAGATCCAGCCCACTCACATAAACTAGTTGTTCTGTGGCAAAACCTTACTCTTGCTACAACTTGGAGCTCAGATTTGCAGTCAGATCCACTCAGGAACTGGTTCGTCGGGCCTGGACCTCAGGCCTGCATCTTTAGGCCAGTGCTGTGCTTGTCTCATTTTCGAGAGATTCCCATGTTGATAAAGCACCTTTTTTCCTTTTCAACTTCACAGCTGGAATATCTTCTTCAGGCAATATTTACACACATGTAATTTCAAATTTATAGATAACAATGGACTTTCAAATGAAGAAAAACAAAAGAAACACCTGAAAATTTCACTTGATAACATTTATTCAGTATTTTCTGAAATAAGCAAGAATTTTAAGAAGCCCATAAGCAATCAGATACAGCCACAAAAACCCCATAATGATCCTAAATAAGAAGCACTATGAGAAATACACATTATTTCATGAAACAATACTGTACATCAACATCCTTTAAGAAACAAACAACTCAAACCATATGCTTAAGTTTACTCACAATATAAAAAACTTTAACCTTTAAAGAAAAATATAGATATAGATTCAGTCCAATTGTAGGATCCAATCCCATGCCCACTGATGTCAATGGAAGTGTTCTCATTGATCTCAGTGTTTAAAGGATCACGCCCTTACTTTGCCTCAAGAGGTACTTTAATTATTATACAAGGCCTAGCCTGGATACTATTACAAAAATGTCAAACATCAACTTAAGGGTATGTTTCAGCAACTTCCAGGAAATAATGGAGAAAGAAGTTATCTATCCATGCATGGAATAAGGCAAAAGCTAATTCATTCAGATTAGGAATAATAATTTTTACTAGTTTCTTTTTCACAACACAAACATTTTAGACTTTTTAATTAATGGATATATTATATATCATATTATGCTTCACATTTTTCCTACCTCTACTGAGAAAGCTGGCACTGACATGTCAAAGAACTCCTCATTAATTACTGTTTTCTGTTCGGTAACAACCACAAGAAACTCATCTGGGTTCAGTAATAGTGTCTACCAAGAAAAAAAGCACACACTATCATAAGCTTATAGTTTAGAGAGCTCAAGGTACATTAAAATGTAATTCATGAAGTTCACAAATTCTGTTTTAAAATATTTTTCAAACTAAAAGCTGCAGAAAACTGGTTCTTAAATATTCTACAGAAAATTCTGAAGCATCTAATGGTTTAAATTACTTACGCTTTCTTCTTAAAAATATTTAAATTAGGTTAGTAGCCCATTCTTTTGAAAAATTATCCAAAAAAGATACACTAGATTACAAATCTTTCGTCTTAATCAGTGTAACCAAAGGTTTGTCATCTGGGCTGTAATCTTCGTAAGCAATGGGGGTTGCATCATACATTGCAGGTCGGGATTTCTTGCCAAACCTGGAAACGAAAGAAATCTTTTGGTGACGAAGAGAAGTAATGGCAACAACCCGCTGAGTCACGGTATGCTGCCAGAAACAAACCCGGAGAGCCCAGATAGATTCTAAAGTGTACTGCACCATGTCACGAGTACAGAAGGTTACCTTTCTGACCTCGAACCTTTTTAATACACGCATCAAACTAAAAAAAAAGATAATAACAATCAATCTTATTGCAAACAAGAAACAGATTCCATACTAGAGGCTACAGGAGTTCTGCTGTGGAATACAGCAGTATGAGCATACGTAAAGACTAAAGAAGGTGAGAGCAAAACTAATACATTTCAGGGAGGCCAGAATCTTATTCTAGAGCCTGCTCTAACAACCAAGATTAAGGTCAGGTCATATATATTTACAAAAAATAAATAACAGACGACTATGTGCCATTTGCATTTGGAAATGCAGCAGCTGTGCACTGAATCGAGCTATAAGCTGTAGACAAAGCATTTAAAAAAATGAACTTGTAGTCTTTGATCACCTAAGAGCCACGTGAGAAGGAAGTGTAAATTCTCAACAGGCTGCACACTATTTGCAACACTGAAAAAAGATTAACGGCAATTAGAATGCCACGCAAACACACTGATCTCGCAAATGGCACAAGCGACAGAATCACATCAGCAGCGTGCTGCTCCAGGCACCCACCGCTGCTCAGAGCCAGGCTGCACCTGCCTGCGCCGCTGTGGCCCTGGTGCTGGCACATCCAGGACTCCCTTAGGTGCCTTTGCACTGCGCAGGCAACCTCTCACCCTTCTGACAGTGCTAAAAATGCAACTGGAAAGTGGAAAAATGAGTAATAAAGTGGTCTGGCTACAATTACAGGAGCTTTACATAACCAAAAGGATCATGGGGAAATGAGGCAAAAAAGGATCAAGCCTGCTTTCCTTATGGACCTGATGCAGAAAAAATATATATAAGACAGACTTATTTATGTAGTGACCTACACAAAGGATTTTTTTATTTCCTTATGTACCATATTAAGCCTATATTAATTTAAACTGTGCACACTGGAAGGTGAGATTCAGAAAATTCACATTTTGAGAATAGTATTTGGACTGATGTTACCTTGACTCTCTTCAAGATTTTTATGCAACTTCCTGACTGTTCCAATTAAATTCTTGGCTGTTTTCTCTGATCTAGAATTGCTGACAAAACTAAAATGGATGGAAGCATTATGATCTATAATGGTGGAAATTTCATTTTTCAAAGTACTTCAGCTGTCAGTAATGCCCCACTAGACACATTTTCATGCACGAATGTCTGCTTTCTTCTATAGTTTCCTTCAATAAATACAGACAGGCCACATTCACTCATCAGCTTCATGATGGATAAACCTGATTTTCTGTAAATGAGATAAAACTCCAAGAATGGAATGAAGGAATCAAGTTATGGCATCTTCCTAAATCAGAGGAGGCAATGAATTCTCAATTACCCTTTTTCTTCATCAGTCTCAAGGGATAAAGGAAACAGAGCTTCTTCACTGATACAAATGATGATGAACCTTCTCCAGTGATGTAAGTCAAATCTTGCCCTTTCTGACAGGTAGAGAATAGATGGCTTGTTGCAGATGGTGGAAGAGTACAAAATCTGGTCTCTTGTGTAGGTCAGGGTGGACGTGTGCCCCTAACGAGAAAACGCTGAGGAAAGCCCACAGCACGCATGCTGCTGGTGTGTGGCCTGGCTGAG
Source organism: Eurypyga helias (assembly GCF_000690775.1). Lineage (NCBI taxonomy): Eukaryota > Metazoa > Chordata > Aves > Eurypygiformes > Eurypygidae > Eurypyga > Eurypyga helias. The sequence goes on from NW_010264058.1 coordinate 19,203, forward strand.
CCCTCTAGCTGGCAGACTGCAGGGCTCTGGTCAGGCGGTTCAGAAGCCAGTCCCGGCTCATAACACTGAACAGAGTTAACACAAACCTCGGAGGTCTCCAAACAGAATTGTTAAATGGGAAATCTTAGTTCCCTGGGTGTGTAGCTAGTAGGATTGCACAAGGACCTTATGCCATTTTATTGTTTAATTGATGACAAAAGAAAACATAAAACAATTACTGATGCAATCTGCAAGAGAAAATGATTCAAGGGATAATAAATACTGAAAAGATGCAGGCCTTTGCTACAGAGTATACTGGATCAATTAAGAGGCTGCTTGCAACAAAAGCACATTCAAACAAATGAAAAAAGATTTCTTCCAGTGCAACCAACTACAAGATTATTCATCTAACAAAGAGTGTGCACGGGGTGAGGAAATCTCAGTCCTGGGAAGCGCTGAGTCTGGAAACGGACTGGAGGAACAGGATGGATAATCAGTTTAACATTAGCTTTGATGCCATACTGTATCTGCTGAACAGTTATGTGCTTGGATTGGTAAACAGTGTGTCGGTAGGACTAGGGAAACTCCATGGCCTCTACATTTAGCACTGAACCATTCATCAGTGATGACAGTGTTCCAGTGTCTACATCAGAGATACTTACCAGTGGGCATAGGGGTCATCACAAAGCCAGGTAAATGACATGAGAATGAGAAAATGCATTTTGTAACGAAACACTGAATGAGTAACCTGTGTAAATTGACAGAGATTGAGGCTTCCATGACAATTCTGGGGGCAGTATATGGTCAAGGTAGGAATTCTTGGTGCAGGCAGCTCCATGTGTCTGTATGTGTATGCGTGTGAGAGAGACACAGAACAGGGCTGCCCCTCCACTTCCTTAGAAGGACATTTCTAAAGATGGCTAACCATAGAGGGTCATTAACCTCAACAATTCCATTCAAGTAGAAGACTTTTGAGAACACTGGACAGCTGAACCCCAAGGAAATGGTACCCTCTGACTTCTGTGGGATAGGCTGTAATTCATAGTTTTCTCAGAAGCAGAATAAAGAAACCCCATGTTGCTACTCTGTTCAGAATCAGCAACTGGTATAAGGAGTCCACAGGTAAAGTTTAAATGAGAAGGGAAAGAAAAAAAAAGGTGGAGGGGTGGGGAAGGCATACCTATAGAAGGAAGGGATTATTTTTGCTTCCACAGGAGGAGAAAAATAATTTCCTCTGCATTATTCAGAGAAAAGGCCATGCGTGCAAGTGGTATTTTGTATTCCTTCATATAACGGAGCTGTAAACCCAGAGTTCCCACAAAGCTGGGGCTCTGGCAGAGGACCAAGCCATTGGCATGTGCTGTAGAGGTCAGAGTACTCGTGCAGATCACACTTTCCCAAAGAGGTAACTGACAGTCATCACTGAAACATATGTCAGGGAATGGTAAGAAAGAAGCATGTGCTGAAGCACCTCAGACTCAGGAAGTTTGGGACATTGTGGTCTAACAGAGCTGACCCAAACACAGGAACGTGGAGCACGTGCGGTGAGGCGGACCCTGCTGTGACAAGATGGCTTAATCAGAGTCTGATGAACCAGACTCTTCAACCCACACACAGACAGAACAAGAGTCAGCACGTGAAAAATTAAAGAAACTATGCTGTGAGTAGTGCATGAAGTCTGCTGCTAATGGTATCCAGACATACAAAAAACTCACACTCTGTACACAGATCTTTTACAGGGTGGGTGCTTTTCTAAAGTGAACAATCCAGATTGCTTCAACAATAGATCCTGGTTCATATTCAGTGCTGCAGCAGCCTGTGGTCAACTATTTCATTACAGTGTTCTCTTCTGGCTTTAAAACGTATAAACTTTAACATAAAAGGAGTATTTTTACTCTCTGTGCTTCACCTTGTTGGAAAACTACCTGGTTCTGATCTGCTAATCCTAAGAACACTCACTAGAAGCAGACACTTAGTAGTAATGGTCCTTGAGCACATTCACTTTCCCTTACAGCAAGTACCTCGAGTAGCAAAGATCAAATTGTAAAAAACTATCAAGAAAAAGACCTGCTGAGAAACAAGAAGAAGCACTCTTAAAATAATTTACTGAATATGCAACAGGCATCCACACTCCCTGGACACCTACTGACTTTAACATAAGCCATACATTTAAAGAAAATAATCTGTTCACTTTTCCTTAGGTTTCCATTTTTGAGAATTACTAATAAGTTTAGGTGTCTAACTGAGAAAGTGAATGACTTTCAGAAAATGCTGAGTCTGTTATTTGAAAGTAGGTCTCTTAAATACAGCAATTCTGAAAATTTAAACCTTGGTATTCTTAATATGCAGATGTAAGAGTTTGTACAAAAATAATTATAAAAGTTGTGCTCCTTTGCCTGGATTGAAATGACCAAGGTAATGGCTTATATCTTCCTGAAACCAAAATGAACACAATAATCTTCACACTAAACCTCTCTAAATTACCTGGCTTGGCAGATCTATCTTGGGTCTTTCTAAGGCGTCTGTTCTGAGCGGCACAGAGAATTATTTGGAATGAAAACATTTATTTTCATTTGCATTAAGTTGACACACTTTTCCCCAGAGAGGGAAGCTCTTTATTGACAGGTTCCAAAGATGTAATTTTTAACTGCATAATAGGGACCGGAAAAATCATCGTGAATATATCTCAGTCTAAGAACTTCTTTAGAGGCTATTTAACCCTGATGGAAACTTGCTTTTCTAAACATCTGCCTTCAATACACTTCATTCAGAGAATCCAGACAGTAGCAATAAAGACCTGAACTAGCCCAGATTCCAAGATTTGAAAGGTTTCACACAGGAAATCTTTTACCATTTCCATTATCTGCCAGTGAAACTGTAAAGGGCAGGGAAAATTCAGGTTAAAAAGATCCTGCCTTGATGGTACACTTGTCCTTGGCACCCTTAGATAGAAAGCTGCCAAATTTGCTTTAAGAAATATGTAAGAAAACACAGGTGTTTCACACCGTTCCTCAGGAGACCAATTCCGGTCCTTGGGGAAGTGCAAAGTACCATTTCAGCAAGTAGCAGCTGAACAGGACTGACATGCTCATCACGGCTGCAGTGGTAGGAGGGAGGTGTTTAACCTGAAAGATTAACAGAGTCATTTTGCACTTTGCTCTCCACCCTTGGAGCTGTGTAATGCATAAGAGTGGACATGCAGAACGCCAAATAATAAAAAACTATAAAGCTTTTTATGGGCCATAAAGCAAGTCCCTCCTCTCCCAAGACACTACTAAAGCAAAAAGGAATTCTCAGGGTGTGAATGGTGTGGAGATGCTGAGCTCCAACAGGAAGAGTTGTAAGGCTAAGTGGCAAAGGACACTTCAAGGGAAGACTTAAAAGAACACTGATTTTTTTGCTATGCTAAATCAACTATCCACATCTTTCTTTTTAAAACATTTACTCGCTAATATATTTTGACAATGAACAAATATTTTATTGTAAATCTAGTTGGAACAGTTTAAAGAGCTACTGCCCAAAGCTCTGATGTGATTAACTGAGTCTGTGGGAACTCCTCATCCATTTCAGACAACTTGATGATTTCAGCAGTGGGAGAAATTAACCTATTTAATTTGCACGAAACAGAACTGGAGTATTTGCAAAAGTAATTACCAGCGATCACCAACCAGTATGCATGCATTTCTCCATGTCAATGCACAGGAACATGTCTTCCTCCATTCTTTTAAAATCATTTAAATGGTAACATATACAAACACTCTTGTTGAAATTTGAAGTGATCTTAACAAATTAAGAGATGGGAAAAAGAAATAACAAAAATGAAAGTTTTACCCTATTAAGAGAGATGTCAAATACAGAAGAAACAACACTGGCAAGGAAGCAAACTGGCACAAAGGATCTTAGGGTGAGGAAAAGGTCTAACAGGTCACAAAATTAAATCATCAGTCACTATTGTAATGCAAATTAAAAAAAAAAAGCGCAAGAAGGTTTAGTTTTCAAATGTATGAACAGGAAAAAAAAACAGGAGGTGATTACTCAGTTCATTTGGTACAGGGGAACCTTCAGCTGGAGAACTATTACCAGTTTTGGGGACCACCATTAAAAAAAGAGAAGGGCAGTCTGCAGTGTGTCCCAGGGGAGACAGTAAGGAAGCTCGCATGATCCAGGAGAAGATACTGAAAGAATGAGTTAGTTTTGTCTAGGGAAGAATAAAAGTTGCTTTGCTTTGTTTGCTTTTATTATAAAAAAAGGGGTGGGGATGGACATGACACCTGATGTACATCATTATGATAAAGGGAACTTGGTACATACATCTTCATGACAACCTGAAGAGCAGTGAGAAAGAAGTGGCCTAGTTCGTAGGAAAGAAAATCTAGGCTGGATTTTAGGAAAGTCCTTTCTAACTCTGTCCAACTCCTCTGAAGGCTTTTAAACGCAATTGTTGGCAGGGAGCTAGGTATAATAAATGCTGTACCAGTGCAGTGGCTTACACTTGGGCTTTTGAATCCCTTCCAGTCCTATTTTTGTATTATTCTGACACCCAGTGTCCTGGCTTACAAGTGCTCAATTAAAACTAAAAGTCAAAGAATACTCTCTCTAGGAAATCAAGTAAGAAAGATCTTAATTTCGAGGCAAACAGGAGCACAAAAATGTGTGAAAGTATCATTAGTTTCAAAATGAAATGTTGAAATTTCATTTTGAAAATTAGAAATTAGAATCAAATGAAAGTTTCAAAAATGTTTTTGAAAGTATCATTGAATAATCTGGTAAATTAGTCACAAAAATCAACGTGCTGTTGCTATCTAGTCAAAGTACTTGTGCGTATCAGTTAAAGAGCACAGACATTCCAAACAGAAGATCTGACAGGCTAAGAACTCTGCATCTGTCCCTCTTCACGACTCACACCAAATAAATTCAGAATAAGTCCTGCTGTTTTCAGGGAGTTGTGCTGGATTATCACTCTTCAGATGAGAACAGAAGAGGATCAGAAAAGAGCAACGAGCACTGCCGGTGATCCCCTCTTCACAGCGAAGCAGCCCATGCTCTGCCAGCAGCAGTTAGATGCACTATGTGCAGGCTGAAATTATGCATCATTACAGATTTCTTTTAAACTACCCTCCCCAGAACAAACCTGGCATGTCGGATGGAAGCAATTGCACTACTGAATTCACTGTCAATGCTTCTACAGTTGTAAAATTCTTCATAGGCTGGCCTGGAAGAGCCTTGATACTCAATGCGGCTGATGCGGCATATTCCCACAATCAGAATGATCAGCATCAGGACAAATGCCACACACAGAGCCCCAATTATGATGTAGAGGGAGTGACGAGGCATATTTGTTAGACTCTCTGCCATATGCCCAGACTTCCACTGCAGATCTGCCAATAAGAAATAAAAGGTTATCATTAATTAGCAATTTATATCCTTCCTGCTGCACAGAATTCTTTCATGACATCCACTTTCAGTATTTTTGTGGAGACTTCTGAAGCTAGAGGGATGTGTGATTTGAACCTTCCCAGGCTCTGTGATGGCTATGTCATCCCTGCCTACCATGCAACAAGATTGAATAGCACCATCTTGATCCTCCCCCCATCTTTTTTGTAGATTTTTAAGGTAATATAGAACACTTACCTAGTTTGATCGCCGTATAACCCAAGTCATAGAAGCCATCTAGTTATTCTTGTGTTATGCTGTAATATCCTAAATGCCCTCTAAATACAGGCAGCTTTTATGTAAAAACTTCTAGTAATCCACCAATTCTCTGTGCAGTTTCTTCTACTAGTAAACGAACCCTTCTACTAAAATGTGTAATTTAATATGTATTAAACATACCTGGGCTTTAATCTGAAACACAGGCTTTTGTTATGCCTATCTCCACCAGACTGCAGAGACTTCAAACCCAGCATTTCAAGAACAAAAAGGGCATCTCATCAGGTGCTACAGTACTGAGCCTACTAGAGTCTTCTCTCAAGCACAATTTCCCTGAGAGGTCTCAGAGCTGACCTTAAAGTCCATCTGGAAGACTTTCTTGAATTTATCCATTCCAGACCTTCTTTATAAATATTCTTGATGCTCAAGCTATTGTCTATCAATGCCAAACAGATTGTCTATCAATTGCCTCTGTCCTCAGATCTGGTTTATCTCATATGGGTTACAGTATTCCCAATTAACCTGTACTTACCTCTGGGGTCCATTTTTGGCAATCTTTTAAGCCTATGGTCTCATAAATTATTTTAAATCAGGAACGGACTTGAGTCATTTTGGCTTCAGAAGTCTTGACACTCTGCAAAAATTGTTTCTAGCAAGTGACTGCTCCTTTTGCTCTGGTTTAGAAACTCCCTTTACTTAATCACAAACAGCCTGGGAACAAGGCTATCAAGCCTTGCTCTGGAATTTAAGATGTTCTTAGAAGCCACCTCCTGAGGATGTTGGTGATGGCAGGTAGCAGATTGGAGCACCTCAGCTGAAATCACAGGTTTAGTGACACCTTTGTATATGATCTCCAGCTAAGGTAGAAATACAGGGGAGTCTATAAGTAGAGAAAAAAGAATCCATTTTAGAGGGAGGTAGGAAGAAAGCCTGAAGCTTCACCTGGGCAGAGTTTGAGGAAATGGCTGATCTTTTTTTACAGAAGTAACGGTTGTCCTGGAGCACGTCTGAGCTTGGGCTTGCTCAGACTCTGCCTGCAAACGTGAGCTGATTTTACAGGCCTGCTTGTTCGTGTTGTCTTCTTCAGAAATCAGGAAACTTTTGATCAGCCTGAATCAATCAGTGATTTAATGTTTCTAAAGTGCTGTTTCTGCAATTTGCCCAGTTGGGATATGAGGGAGAGAATACAGCTGTGCTCTGTGCACTTTGGGATGGCTTTCTATTTCTGTTCTGCAGTACCTCTGTCACACACGGTGGTTCCTGTCAGGCTGTCAGCTAGGCCAAATCCACACCTAATGTGTGCAGATATATGGAAAGACAGCTCTGATTTAGAATCCGGGTCTCCTGTTCTGGATGATAAGGATGATAGAAAGTTCCTCCTTTCCTCTTTACCAGATAAAATACGAAAGATTAACAGCTTATACTCCAGAGAACAGACGGAACATATGACAGCTCAAAATCCCAGTATTCTCAGTCATCATCGTAATTTTCACAAAATAAGAATTAGATTTCAAGTTGCACCACACAGTTTGTACTAGAATTTTTTTATAATGTTGGTTTTCAAGTAACCGCATGGTTTGGCTTACTTTGGTAAATACATTCATAATTAGAAAAGTGGCAAAGCTGATGATATTACCAAATAACCCGCAAGAATTACAGAATTCATGAGAGACATTTTGTAAGCATTTTTACAGTGAATGCTCCATTAACTTCTTAGGCAAGTGCATTTCATTTTGAAAGGAAAAATATCCTCTTTATAATTAAGATCAATTTAATCGGAATTGCTAGCACTGCTAAAAACTGTAAGAGATATAATAAATACCACAGTTCATCCAGGCAACATACATTTATCTCTTGTCTGGTTTGTTGTCTATGCAGCACTTGAAAATTAAGGAGTACAGTCTGACTAGAAGATAACCCTGAAATCCTGTTAGGGTAGTCACTTCAAGCAGATAAAACAGCTGGTGAAAAAATGAGAAATTATTAACAGCAAACAGAGTTGTTCTACAAAAAAGCCTGAGCACCAACAGCCTCCTTCATGGGTCGTAACAGAAAAATCACAAAAGATAAATTGCGCTCTAGTCAAATGACTCCTGAGCACCAGCTCGTTCACCTCCTGAGAAGTCTCAAGCCTCACATCATCATGTCTTTTTCTAGCATTCAGAGGGATGGTCCAATACCAAGGAAGCCAGTATGCAGTCTTTAAATTTAATTTCCAATACATTATTAACCATTATGCACAAATTGCTGAAACCACGATAAATGTGACAAGGAGATATGGAAAGATGAACAGAAGCAGATTTACTAATGGATTCAATCTTGAGAGCTGAGCAGAAACCCACTGCACCGTTGACTCAAGTCCAGTGAGATCAGACGTGCTGTACCTGCGTACAAAAGAGCTGGATATGGCCTTTCTATTTCTAGATACGATCAGAATTGGATTTACATCAGCTGGTCAAGTCGTAGCTCAGGGAGACAGCGCAAAGACCTTCCCACTGATACATAGTTCTGTAGAAAAAAGATCTGCAGATCCAAATGCTTTCAAATCCTTTCTGCAAAGTGATTTCTGCAAAGCTCAATCCCTCTCTATTTGCATAATCCTTTATACATCTGTTAAAATCCACGCGCTTTAGGAAAGCTTCCGCAGCTTTGTGTGTAAGCCACTGCATTGGTTAGAGAGGCTGCGTGTCCGTACTTGGATCTGACTGTTGGGAAGGATCATGGTGTCCCGTAACACTGCATCATTTTACTTTGATGCTGTGTCTAAGTGCCTTTAAGAGCAAGGGAACACCAGACATTTGCTATTAGTAACCCTCAAATTTTAAGCTTACTTGTTCTTCAAAATATATCTTTATGTGACTATGCAAAGATTTTTTTTTTCCTGTTTTCATATCTTCAAGACCAATCCAAACCAGAATTTCATAAACTGCATTTTTTATATCCCCTGTATTATCATTATTATTACATACATACCCGCTCTATTAGCTATCCTGATTTGTCGATAAAAAGCACAGTAATTTCACCATCTTCAGTTGAGAACAACTGCCATGAACAATACTATATGATTTTTCCTCCAAATATTGAGATGTAAAGAAAATGTCTAATATTTCTGGTTGAGAATCAGCCCTGCAGTGTCATCAATGCTAGTTAACACCCACAGCAGCCCCAAGATAAAAGAGCAAGTCAGTCAGTAAAATGCTTAAAACAGCAACAACAAAGCCCCGTTGCTTCTTCCCATCGTTTTAACTTGCACAGTCCCCTTTGGCATCTACTCTCTCCATAATGTAACTGAAATATAACTGTTTCTGGATCAAGGCACTCCAGGAAGTGCATTTCCAGGATGATTATTGCTTTCCCCAAGAACCACACTCATCTGCCTGGCAGCCCACTACTTACTGGCTAAGGCACACAGATCTACCCTGCCTTGCTGACCAGCTCGGACATGCATGTGCCAGGTATCACTAACAGCCTGGTCAGTGAAAGCTCATCTGAGCATCTTCTGTCATGAACATTGTGGTATTCAGACAGCACGCCACGTTGTGGTCCCAACACCGTGGTGGTTCGGCACCACACCGGGAAGTGTGTCACTACTCACAGAGACAACAGTTTTTGTTGGCAGTGCTGTCACCACCATCTCTGGACTAGCTAGCAGTGCTCTTCTGCAGTCTTAGCTTTCAACAGAAAGCACTGAAATGGAACTCTAAACCAACAATTACAGAGAGAGTGGATCATAAACCTGCCAATATAAAACCTGTGTCAGTCCAGGTGTGAGCAGAGTTGTCTTCTGGGTTAAAGTAAGGACTAACATCAAGCCTAGAAATAAACTTCAAAAGCAGTCAATATGTTTAAGTAGTGTTTCAGTAAAAGAGAGTAAAAAAGAAAAGCCTCCTATCTTCCTTGTGTAAATGAGATACAGAAAACATTTTTTATTCCAGCCTTTGTGGAGGTATTTTGTCATGAATGTACAGTAGGAGGTTTCTGATTCCCCTCTGTTTATTTTTTAATCTATCACCTATCCCTGCAACATTAGCTGTGCTAAGTGGTGTAAATCCCTCCCACAAACTTGTGTATTTGTATAATCTCTTGAGGGGATTTATGACCACAGTGTCTGAGCATTCAAACAGTTAAATACACAGCTAAACTCTCTAGTGAAGACACCATCTGTAGCTCAATAACAAGACATCAGGGAAATACAAAGCAGCTCCGTGAGCAGCGGAACTGATGAGGCATCATTTCTGTTTTAACTGTCCCACAGTTGGGCTTCATAGTCTCTTCCTCTCACGGACTCCCGGCTTGTCCATGAAGCTTACACTGAAGCTTTTCTCACTACTAAGAAGTGAGGTCACACTGAACCAGCTCCTTCACTAGATCCACCAGCAGAACCTCTCTAAATGCTTAGGAAATATTTTGATTTGGAGACCTTTACCTTTCTAACAGATTTGGTTGAAATTGGCCAATGGTTGGGTAAGTTACACCCAAAAAAGTTGGTAAATGCAGGCACCTACAGGTCACAGGATGATTACACAGGACTTGTTTCCTTAGGTAAGCAAGCTAAAAATTGTTTTGCTGAAACACTACTGCAACTGCAGGCGCTCAGAAGTCAATCCAAGCCTGTCACCACCATGCTTACAGCACTATGGAATACCCAAGGGTATACCCTTGTGTATGGAATACCCAAGGTAAGTATGGAGGGAAGTTCTGAGGCACAACTGCAATTAAAAGGCAAAGTGCTTCCTGCCAGCTGTGAGATAGCATCTCTGACAGTCTGGTCCAGCACATCTCAACGGAGGCCCAGAAATGGAATTCTAACTTCCGCAGTCACTTTGGAAACATTGTGGCCTAAAATAAAATGCATTTAACAGAACTTTGATAATTTACAGGTGGTTCAGGATATCTGTGCAGATAGGTAGTTAGAGACAAATATAAATTTCTTTATTACAATGTATCATTTTGAGAAAACTACAAAACTTACGTATTTCGCAGTTTGCACCCACCCAGCCGTGTGGACAGTGGCAGGTGTAACCACCAGGCTGATCTATGCAAGTTCCAGCATGGTGACATGGGTTGCTGTCACAGTCGTTTACATCAATTTCACATTCTTCACCTTTTATCAGAAAAAAACCAAAGCAAAGCAACACTTCTATTTAGTGGGTGTCTCATGTAGCAGGTACATTGTCAGTCATCTTTTTCTAGCTGCAAAACACCTTATAGCTCAACAGCATCTTCATTCTCAGAACATCAAAAGTCTGCTCTAACTGTTTCAAGAAATAAGCCTCGCATAGCCTCCAAGAAGGAAATGTCCACGCTCAACCAGGTGAAAACAAAGCCTGAAGGCTGTGACTTGACTACCTTCACCCAGATTACGTGTGTCTTATGTCTGTAAACATTTCAGCCCAAGAAAATGTGGTTACACATTGTATTAGGTGTATGCTGAAGTGCTATATGAAAATGGAGATAATTTGCCTCTGAGACACAGCTGCTGTACAACGGAAAGCTAATTATTTTCCAAAGAATGCTCTCAATTAACACTAATCAAAAAGCACTATTCTACCAAAAAACAGCTATGAATGGGTTTATCTGTTACTATCACATTGGATATTATTTTACACATCTAAGAGAGCATCAGATTGTAAATTATCCTGACAAAGGATATTTGGATTGCACCAATCATGTCAGTTCAAACACAAGGTGAGAGGATTAAATGGGCTGCTAACCATACTCTGCAAGTGCAAATTGATTCATAACAAGCACTTTAGGACTTTTAGCAATTGCATATTAAGGTAATGGAATGAGTTATTTCTTCAGCTCGCAGTAACTAAGGCCAATGTTAAAACATTTCCCAGTTTCAACAGTGTCCAATTAGTATATTGGCTTACCTGGAAGTTTTCAAAATGTTATTTTCAAAATGCGACCTAGTCTCAAGCAGTGAGGTCATACAGCATATTAAATAGCTGTTAGCTTTGTGAATTCTCTTTAGTAAGAGGGTTTTATTGCTGTAAATTTTTTTAAGTTCAAAGCAGTTGCAAGTAATATCAAGAAACTTTTGTTCTCACTAGACTGATTAGAGTTCAGCAAAGTCCAAATTAATTTTTTCCCTTGAACAGACAGAGCCTTACTTGGTATTTGTCTTCTTTTGGACACAGTGATCACTGACAACTGGATGTTCTGCGTTATGTGCAAACTACTTGCCTGTATATCCAGGTGCACAAATACATGTAGCATTTAGACCTTCGCTGTCACAAGTACCACCATTCTGACAGTTGATGTTAACACAAGGATCTTTGTACAATTCACAGTGCCTTCCTGAAAAGGTAAAAATAGTAATTGCCATTAGCGTGACCTATACTGACAGCATGAAATCAGAACATGCAATAACTTAACTTCACCTGGATGGGCGCAGTGGTGTGCAGCCTCCAAACCTGTCCTATTAGGCTAATGCCAGTGAGACCAAAGCCATGTATTTTATGGTGGCTAAACTTTCACACATATGCCTCTTCTCTGCCCTTCCCACCCACTGAGGCTTTGGGACAAGAGAGTTAGGGCAATTTCTGCTAACAAGAACTGCTGGAGTATCTATGAAAAAACAATGGCATAATAATCTGATCAGCTATTTAAGTTTCTTCAACAAAATGTAAACAGTTATTGTCTTTAGTAAGGATTTTATGTAATAACATCTTTAATAATATACATAAGCATTCTGATGCCTCTCATTGACCTTAGAAGGAAGCTGAGAATTATAACTAAGGCAGTACAAACAAATTGATTTGTTCTAACAGACAGCTAAAAGTAAATAATTGGGTTGCTCAGCCTCACGCCGCTGCTTTCGATCTCTCACTCTCTGGTCTAGCTCTGTGAATTCAAGAGCTTCACCTTGCAGAAGACAGTGCAAGGCATACTGGGCAAACAGACCCCAAGACAGCAGAGTCCCACCTGGGGAAGGGGAGAGAGGCTCTACTGCCACTGCTGCAGGCATCATTTTCTCTGGATCTACTTTTTAGATAAAACTAGAAAAGTCAATACATGAATAATCTGATCAGTGCATGGATGGCACTGAAATATGAAAAACATTCATGTACATGTGTGAATAATAAATGATTGGCGAGACTTCATTTATAGCATTTAAATATGCACTTAATGCATTTAAAATGCCTGCTTAAATATATCTATTAATCTAAGTTTTAAGTCTAAATCTAGGTCTTATTCCTACTATTTCCTTGAGAATTAACGCAAAGTAAGACTCAGCTAAAGTCCTAAATTATCTTCAAGTTTTTCCATTCTTATAATTTTTACAAGAATTTCATCAAACTGATGAACAGGGCAGGGTTCAGAATGCTTCCAGGTGATAACAAATTACAAACACGTCTTTCACTTGTAAAGGTGCTCCATGTTTCTAAATCCTTACTGTCCTGCAATGGGAGGTGATTCTGCCCCTCTACTCTGCTCTTGTGAGACTCCACCTGGAGTTCTGTGTCCAGCTGTGGTACCCCCAACATTGGAAGGATATAGATCAGTTGGAATGAGTCCAGAGGAGGCCACGAAGACGATCAGAGGGCTGGAGCACCTCTCCTGTGATGAAAGGCTGAGAGAATTGGGTTTGTTCAGCCTGGAGAGGAGAAGGCTCTGGGGAGATCTTATAGCACCTTCCAGTGCCTGAAGGGGCTACAAGGAAGCTGGGGGGGGCTTTTTACAAGGGCCTGTAGTGACAGGACAAGGGGTAACGGGGTTAAACTGAAACTGGGGAGGTTTAGATTGGACATCAGGAAGAAGTTCTTCCTGGAGAGGGTGGGGAGGCACTGGGACAGGTTGCCCAGAGAAGCTGTGGATGCCCCCTCCCTGGAAGTGTCCAAGGCCAGGCTGGATGAGGCTTGGAGCAACCTGGTCTAGTGCAAGGTGTCCCTGCCCATGGCAGGGGGGGGGGACTGGATGATCTTTAAGGTCCCTTCCAACCCAAACCATTCTGTGATTCTATGATAATCAACAGAAGCACAATCTCACACTGTTTATTTTTATGTATAAAAACTGCAATACAGATTGGGCAGCAGGAAAACATTTCTAACCTCATGGTAGTTAATGACTGATGAAATTACGTTGCTTGTGAAGATTACAGAACCTACAATGATGGAGCGCTTGAAGAGGTTAGACAAATACATGTGGAAAACAGACATGCAGCTGATCCTGCCTTACTCTTAAAAAAAATGAACACCAGTTGTGGTGCAATGGAATTGGGCAGATTGTGAATTTGGAGAGTTTGAGACGCAGAACTGTACAGAGGTAAAATTAGTGAGAAAATAGTCTTTAAATAAAAGAGTATGAGCAAGAAAAATCAATACAAATAGGATGGAATTGGTGACATAATATGTGAACGATTAAGAGGAATTAACCTAGTTCTCTAATGTTCAACACTGCAGTTTTGTACAGCACTGCAAACGTACACGAGTCATACAAAACTGACCACCTCGAGTTAACAGTGATTAAAAAAATGATAAAAGCAACATTTTCAATATATATGCATACACACACACATACTCGCTACAGCCCTGCTGACCAATCATTTGGCCAGTGTGTCAGCAGAAAACAGGCAGAGCCCTCTGGCCTGAGCATCCTGCAGTGAAGCAGCAGAAGGCAGCAGAGCCAGAAGCCCACAGGTACATGCTGGCAGATGCTTCAGTCCAGACCGGCGATAAGCGCTCTTGTCTGCGTGCCAGCCGGGGGAGAGAGGCAGGGAAGCAGGGGGGTATGGAGGCAGAAGCCGGACCGCAGGTGGGGGGGTGGTGGGAAAATCGAGGCCTCCAACGGCCCACATAGTATCATGAGCTGAGTGCCTCAGCCCTGTTCATGAGCATCACTGAAAACCTCAAGTATGGGAGTGAAGAAAGCCCAGTAATCAGCAAAAGCTGCTTACAGGACCAGGTCCCCTGCTTTCATCTGAAGCAGAATATGCTGCACACAGAGTGCTTTCAGCGACACGTACAGGTTGGTTGAGAACAGGACATGAAGTCACAACGTGACAGTTAAGTGCTCTTGTCATTTCCTCACTAAGCCTCTGTGAACGATGAGTCCTGTATCTATTGCCAAAGAGCAGTGCAATCGCCAGCATGAAATACATATGTAGCCTCAAGCAGCCGTTAGGTGAGCGTCGCTTATCAACACAGATACGGGTTGATACTCCTAATGAGAAAATGCTGGAGCAATGTTCCTTAAAACATTGTAATTCAATGTAAAAAAAAATAGATATTAATAGTAGTAACAGAAAATTACATTCAAATTGTTCTCATAGCATGATTCAAAACAGAATACACACACAAAAAAGCATCATTTTAGCCCTCCATGGAGGAACATGTCTCAGAGAGCTGATATGTGCTACTCCGTGTAAAGCTGAAATCTACTGCAAGGTAGAAGATTTTGTGCAGCACAACATACACTTTTCTGCCCTATTTTATACATTACTTAAGAAACACCAAAGACCAATTCCATTTGAAGGTATCTAGGAATAGCTGCCATCAACACAGGAAGGCTATCACAGACCTACTACTGTCTCTGGGCTTTAGGGTCTTCTAAATGAATAATCACATACAAAATTTCCATTTTTGCTCTTCTGTGCTAACCTGTTTCAAATACTAATATTTTATTACTATGTTTTGAACTCACTTCTACTGGAGAAAATAAATTTAAAAAATAATTTGGAAAGCTCTCCATGTAATGGCTCCTAGTAATAACCAATGCAAAATTTCATTTCACAATTATGTTTTCTTTTAAAAAGTCATCACTTTCTAACACACCTTAAAAACAGCAGAAAAAAGCAACCTAAGAAGAAGAGAGAAACCATTTGTCTCAGACAGGGACACACATTTCTCACAGACCAACAAATCTGAACTACACGTTTAAATAAGGATTATGGGATCACTATATACATTGAAGTTTGTTTCTGTTCACTTTAGATGTGGGATTCTCTTCATAGAATCACAGAATGGTTTGGGTTGGATTTCTGCTCAGTGGAGGATACTGTATATCTCTATTTGTAACAGAACCTACCATAAAAAATTATGAAGAACAGTTCAAAAAGAAGAGGCAAAGCCCACCCTACCTTCATACTCAGCAAGGCACACACACTCATAGCTATTGATGAGGTCTCTGCAGGTGGCTCCGTTCTGGCAGGGTGCAGAAAGGCATTCGTTATACTCCTCTTCACAGTAAAGGCCATGGTAACCTAAATCACACAAAGAGGAAATAAAACAAGCCATGGCACACTGTCCAGTAAAAAATAACAATTAAGCAACTATAGATTGTGGGCAGATGCTTGCTAATTGACATATACTGTGCGGGCAGATACACGTTAAAACATTGGTTTTAAGGACCTTTTCTCCCCAGATGAAATTACAAAAAAACCCCAATCCTGGAAGCCCAGTGTTCTGACAGCAGCCTCAGCCACTGCCCCTGCAATAATCCACAGCGAGACCATAAATGCAGATGCTGGTGACCAAGCCCACTATGGACAATGCAAATCACCCCACTCTGACTGTAAAAGGGAATAAGCTAAGAGCAACGTGTCTCCTAGCTTTCTCAGATCCTTGCTTCGAAGCCAACTTTCATCGAAGGGGTGATAATTGTGTACCGGTAGTTGGAATGATGATGTATTTTAACTTCGTGCTGTATAATGCCAAAACACTGTAGATGCATCAAGATACTTGATTTTTGCAGTATTCCCAAGCCATAGGCAGGTATTGTGGTCTGATTATGCAGACGAAGTAGGAGCAGAGAAAAGCCAGGAGACCTGCTAATGGTCACTGAGTTATTTGTATCACGAGGTAAGAAAGGAGGACTTAATCCACTTGAAATAGCAATTTCCTCATTATTTGTGTGTCACACGATCATCTTAACAGTAGTTGAAATGGCTGTTTAGATCTAGTGTATCAGGTCAAAGGAGCACCTACTCCTGTTAAGCAACAGCATAAATTAGTATAGTGCAGCAGCGGCAATAAACCACCTGTAATGCTGGGAGATGTTTGCCAGATTATACTGGTTACTTGGTATTAAATATGAAGAATCATAAGCCTGGTCATTGTGAAGACTATTATATTTGATAACAAGAAGCTTATTTGAATCCTCTTCAATAAACTCAGGTTACATTTTTGTTAGTCAAAAGCTTCCTCTATCCTTTCCTTTTACTTTTTTTTCTTTTCTTTCTTTCTTTTATGGTTTTTTTTTATTTCTTAAGGTAGGGGCTTTCCAACTCCAGAAACTATGTCTAAGTTTATAGGCAATTAATACATCAACAAGGAAAAAAGAAAAAAAGAAGATGGATTGGTCATAATGCTTAGGAAGTACAAATAATGCATTCAAATGCACCACAAGCACTACTTTCTCCCTGGCAGACCAGCATTGAGCACGGCACAATTGTACAGCTGCTAGTGTGACCAATGAAAAAAAACATGGGGCAATTTGCTTGAGTTTCCTCCTTCTCTGGGGGTACGGATGTTTGTGACGGGATAATCGCGTGGTTTCCAAAATCAATACCAACTATCGCATCGCCTCCTCAGGCCTGCGGCAGCCCGCGCTGCCAGACACAGCACACGTGAAAGGTATTTTCTCTCTCCACGAGAGGGCAGATCTCACCCACACACGATGTCACATCACCCTCACCACCCTCACCCTTCTGCCCTCAGAGATCCGAGTGGAGAGCTCTTCTGTGGGACCCGGCAGCGGCGGAAAGGCGTGTGGCTACTCATGGAGCCAAGAGGCACCATATCATTCTTAACACGTGTTTATATTACTGCTTTTCAATTATACCGGTATTTAAACCATGTATTATATTGAATTCATAACTCTATCCTCAAAAAGACTATATAAATAATTTCTATGTTTTCATTAAACAACTTAGATGGAAAAAGGAAATTTTTTTTTTAGTTAACTTCAGAATAAGTCTCTTGCTATGGTTTAGTTCTTCCCCTCTTTTAAGTAATGTAATTCTGCTGCCTTTATGTTTACAAGCAATATCAAATACAGCTATTTGCATCTTTTGTGGTATATAACATTTCTGTGAATATATTCAGAAACAAAACCTACATTAACAACACTTCTCCAGCTGCTGTGTCCTGAGCAGGGAAAAAATCACATGGGGCATTTCAGCTTCAAAAAGGGCAAGTAATATTATGAAACTGCTACTTTCCAGGTCACTAGACATAGGACATGCCTTCAGTAACAGCACCTTCATGAACTCAAGCAGAAATTGCCACTGATGGTCCCATTCTGATGTGCCCCCTTCAGAGGCTGGGGAGTGGACAGGGAACCTAAAATACCCCAAAATAAAGATGTCCCAATAGTACATCTTCTCCCTCTACATGACTGCCCTTCTGCTACCGGTCCTTACAAAGGGAGGAACAGATCTGTTGCCACTCTCCTCAGGATTCCCAAACATTTCTTTCTTAAGCAACAGGCAGGCTGCCCTGAAGAAGCCAGGATATTTGCCTGATGCTCTCTCGCGTGGTTTTCGCACAGCTACACGGCAAGGCACGCTCTCTCTGCACACAGCTGTGTTAAAAGCTGCAAGGGGAGAAAACATCCAAGGGAACACACAGGTTGTGTCATGCAGGCTGAGGAGAAGCCATGGGTTTTGTCAAAGCCTTCGAGAGCAGCTGACAGAGCAGAAGATACAGCACTGCTTGTCAACGTCTTGAGAATATCAGCACTATCAGGTGAAAAGAGAGAGGGAGAAGCTTACTATTCCCTTTATAAATCAATAAAGAACAAAGTTGAAAGCTTTTGACACTTTCTTAGATCCTGGCTCCTCAACAGTGATTCCCTGGGCTTACCCACACTTAACACTTCAGCAGATCAAGGCAGCAGGACAAAAATCCCGTATTTATGGGAAGGCCTGATGGGATACAATGCAGAAGAGCTCTATTTTGCAGGCACCAGCATGACTTCACATATGACCACTCACTAGTACAGTTGCATGTTACATAGTCAAGAAACAAATGTGCTCAATTCGAAGCCTGAGCTTATACAGCAATTAAATAAGAGGGAAGAGCTGCTCCAGATGGCAGGACGGTAGGAAGGCGTGCTTATCAGCCACGGCCAGATTGCATGCAGGGCTGTCTTAATGTAGAATTGGAAGCAAGATGAGGACACAGAGGCAATAAAGGGCTCACAGACAGCCTGGAACAGGAATTAACCTAAAGTCACCTCTGCCAGAGCTTGCATTTCCTGCCCCAGTTCCAAAACGTGGGAAGGGAAAAGGCAGAGAAAAGAAAAATTGCTACTGCTAGAAACAAATATTCCACTTACATCCGCAAAGGCACGGAGACAAGCCTACGGTCCTCTAAGCATCTATCAAGCTACATGAGCAAAAAAATCAAGTGCAGAGGCAACATACTCCATGGTGCTGCTTCCGAAGTTGCCACCACTCTTCATACCCTGTGGAATTTTTTCTGACATTCCTCAGGGGGTTTCATCCAAATGTTCTGTATGTGCTATCATACATATTTATAAAGTAGAGGGCAGGTGTTAATGTCTGTGCATGTGCTTTGCAGTTCCAAACTTCTGACCCCTAGGTCTTTAAGAAAGTCAAATGCAAAACTTTGCTGCGGTGTTGTTATTCAATTTCTAGATAGATTTCTTCTTTTGGGGCCAGACAAAATTAAAAAGAATATATTCAATATTTGCATTTGAAATTGATAGCAGCAGCTGTTAAAATGATGGAGTGTAAAGAGAGGAAAAGATTTAAGAGGAGGAAGAAACTGCTTGGGGATTCAGGGACTAAATAAACGTTCTACGAACAGACACTATGGGATCCCACAGGCTCCAGATGAGAAGTCCAACAAAGGAGCCCAAGAATTTTTATCAAGATTAGTTCTTCAACATGGGGTAGGCATGAGAGCACAACACAAATTACGAATCTAATGTCCAAATACTGGGTATTTCTTTTTTACCTGCAAAGGTGGTAAGTATTAATAATTTGGGTGGGTAAGGATATAATTAAAGATTTAAAGGTAAAGTTTCACGTGCAATTGAAAAATCACACACATAAGACAAAGTAGGGATTGATGCACAGGCTTTTGAATTCCACAGCGCCCTCTCAAGCACGTATTTGAAAAGAAGCGTGTTCAACTTAGAAATAACTTACGCCACTTTTCCCTCCATTCTGGAAATGGGAACATTCAAAAATATTAGGCTACTTTCCAAGTTAACTTCTACAAATTATCTTTTCTATACAAGCTATTATATCATGTAGGTTATCCACAACAATGCTCACAATGAAAGCCAACACACACAAAAAAATTAGTAGCAAATCCTGGTTGCATGTGTTCCACAAATTGTGCAGATAGGCAAGTATAACAACTGACCGAAAAAGGATGGAATTGGTACTGCCTGCCAAGCAAGGGGACTTTCACAGACCCCAGGCTAATTGGAACTTGTTTAAATTCTGAGGCAGAAGTAAGACTGATGAAAATCCAGCTGACACTATGCCTGCTAGTAAAAACAGTGCATAAAGGAAGGATGGCATTTAGGTCACACATATAAGCCAGACTCTGCAGCTCTTTGCTTCTGTAATAAGAAATTATATCCTCTGTCAAATACCTCAAAAAAGAAAAAGGAACATGTCGTCCTAGAACTGGACACAAAATATAACTGACAGGTTCTAAAGCTTTTGAAACAGTATGTTTCAGATATATCATATAGCCAGTATCGATGAGAGTTCTAAAATGTCATATAATAAACTTACCATCAATATAACTAAAAAACCCCAATGTATATTAATTCAGGGATATGTCTGAAAGTGAAAAAGTCCTATACAAAGTCAGTAGTCTAGAAGCTGGCACATCGATGCTGAAAGCCTGCAAGCCAGCAAGTCTCAGGGTCAAGAGATCATTTATTCCCTATTAATGTCCAGGAATATGTTTATGTAGTTCAGTAAGTTTATTATTAACCTTTGCTAATGCTACTAAACTGCACACCTTTTATTCATCTACTTTACAAGTGATTGTAACAGAGTCCGTCAAATTCTCTGCAGGCAGAATTGTGTATAATCATGGAATGGTTTGGGCTGGAAGGGACCTTAAAGATCATTTTGTTCCAAACCCCCCTGCCGTGATGGCAGGGGCACTCATGGTGGGCAGCTCCTGACACTCCGGTATGGACATCTGATCCCTTTTTATGTCAGAAATTTAGAAGAATTTTTCTACATGCGAATTGAGAAATTCAAGTTCTGTTGACTTGACGTATCTTCTCACTGCTTATACAAGGGTAGAATAACTCTATGTTTTGATTTCTACAGTTCAAAGCATTTGAATCCTGACAATTCTTTTCAGAACTTCCCAGAGCATACACAGCATTGGTATCCTTAAAAAACCTCTTCATCAACCTCTAGATTTTTTTCAGTCAGCTGTGGTTTCAGTCATATAGTAAAAACCACCTGAAGAACACAGTATATTAACACATTTTGATCACTTTACTTGTTGCCCAGCATGAGACAGCTCCTTATCCCAATATCTTCTCCATCTTCCGCAGAGATTTTTCTTGACCATGCCCTAAATATTTGTACCATTCAATAGCTAAAAATAAAAAGGCAGTTTTCTCTAACGAATGTGAAAACATTAACAAAATACCTGCTAGCCAACCAAGTAACTCTCATATTCCTACATGCTGAACGCTTTTCTCCGTCTTTCCATTTTTTTTTTTTTTAATTCAAACGTTTTTTTCCCCCCTCTGTTCACTCCCTCTGTTGTTTAGTTCTTCAGCAGGCTGGGTGACAAGAATAATACCCAAAATGAGTGGGTGAATATTAAAGTATTAAACTCCTAGTTCTAAAAATGAATTTAGGAAAACAGCACCTGGCAATTTCAACTACCTGCAATCAAAAAGATATTTTGTCAGACATGGAACTAATTATCAACTGGTACGATTTCTTGTTTGTATTCTCCATAAAACAGGATATGCTAACTCTATTTAAATATGATTAGGTCTGGTTGCTCTTCATCTGAATACCCAATCCTTTTCTCTAAGGATTCCTCTATTATGCAAATGAACAGTAAAGCTATTAAACACTTCAAAAAGGAAGACTGCAAATTTGTAATCAAAGAATTATCATCTTCACCTCCTGAAATGCATGAAACAAAACACATGTTAGGAAATACTCTTCTGCATTACATAATGCTCTTCTCCTGTTCAGATGAAAACTGTCCACACCACTCACAGAAACGTCTGAGCTGAAAATATTTGAGGTCACTTAAACATCTGGATCTATTTTGCCAGAGAAATCTACCTACCCTCTGGTTTCTGAATAGTTGCAAGCAGAAGAATTGAGGATGCTTTCTGAAAAACTGTCCATAAAATGGAGGCTGGTTTTTTAGTTAAATAAGTTAATATGTCTGAATGGTTAAAGCTCTTAGAGGAGATTCTTAGAATCCTGTATGTATAAATTCAGATCTGCTGGACAACAAATTAGTTATGAGATAACATTACTCTCGGGTATTGTCTGCATTTCACGTTCATATATTTTTCCTGTATAAAGAGGTGTGTAATTTCATTATAAATTTGTCAAATCAAAACTAAAAATTTCCACTAGCTTCTGCTCATCTGTGAGTACGTCTATAGAAAACAACTTCTGATGGTGTTTTCCCTGTCTCCAAATAGCAGTGATTAATTCTGACACCTCCTAACAATGCTGCATTAGGA
Organism: Eurypyga helias; assembly: GCF_000690775.1. Lineage (NCBI taxonomy): Eukaryota > Metazoa > Chordata > Aves > Eurypygiformes > Eurypygidae > Eurypyga > Eurypyga helias. Next base: position 41,505 of record NW_010264058.1, read on the forward strand.
GATTTTATTCTGAACTCCCCATATCCTAAAACCAATCCATTCTGGCGAAGAAACAACTCAAGACAAAATGCGCAGCAGGTTAGTGCTTTCTATGCCAGTTAAATTCAGACCAATCAGAATCAGTGTAAAAAAACTAGACAGTCTAGAATAGTTAAGGCTGCTCTTTGAACTGAGTTCCAAAAATTACCTTTTTTCAACAGGCTTTATAAAATTTAGTCAAAACAGACTTTGCTGTTATGCTCTGGATCAGGATAGTTGTATTACGTAAGTGCAACCTTTGTTATAACTATGTAGCCTGTTGTCTAACTTATTACTAGAAGTATCTTAATTCCAAAAATCAAAACACACAACAAGAAGAAAATGTCAGGAATAAAACTGTGAAACAACACAAGCATGTCGTGGTTTCCCTGTCAGGATAACATACATAAGTGAGGATCTTGCTACACAACACGATGCCTGATGCGGAGCTGTTCATAATGCTGAAACCTGTTCTTACCACATTTATCGATTTAATGGTGATGGCTTATTTTCAGAAATCAATCCATTATTCCTGCAAAACGAATGCTTTCATCTTTAAGCAGTTTCAAACTTTACTCTCAACAACTAGAATTTTCTTGAAGATCACACACATCAGTTACCGAAAGCAACACTTTGAAGTGTGCACTCAATGTACCGTCCAAGACAGACATTAGCTGGTAATTCTTGTGTCTTCAGGGATCTTTCTTTTGATGAGATACCACTTCTGTGGCTGCAGAATCTTAGATAAAAGCTCATTCTTCAAGGAAAAGAGAAGAGTTGTCTATGTTTCACCTTGCTCTAAAGCCAAAACAGAAGCAGCAAAGGAGTGACATCTTTCTTCCCTTAAAATGCCAATAATACCTGAAAGTCAAACTAAACCATTATTTTACTTTCTTTTTGCCCTAAGCCTCACTATCCTAATCTGAAGCATTCTAGGAACAGACTGTGCGCTTCTGCCTTGGGAGAAAAAGGTGAAACTTCTTTTTGGGAGAGAATGAAGCTGATTTATTTCTATGCACAGGCTAAGAAGAAAACACCTGGCTGTGGCATGTACTCGTGTTGAGACTCACCACCTACAGGAGTACTTGCCTACTTCAGGCAAAACCTCTGTAATTGGTAGGATACCTCCACATCTTGCTAATTGAGGAGGAACGAAAAAGAGTGGGAGAATTGTGACTGGTTTCCCACAAGGCCAGACAAAGCAGCAGAGAGAAGGCATTTCTCCGAAAGGAGCTTCGGAGAACAACATGCATGTCACAGTGTTATGTATATGCGGGGCTACTAACTGTCCAATATCACTCTTTAACTTACCCCTTGTACACTGGGGATTTATTTTCCCCTTAATTTCTGCATTTTTCAAGTTTATAGCTTTATAGGAACGGACTTTTAAAAAAAAAAAAGTGACAAAATTATTCAAATTAAAACAAAGCTTATTGTTTTTCACTCTGTTTAAGCAATAGTGGATGCACAGCACATCACATAATTCATTCAAACTACAACTTTACCTATTATCATTGCTAAAATGTATAAAGGGAGCTGTAAGAATCCCAAAATGTTATGTTACATTGGTACAAGGAAGAAACTGCAGAGCTAAGCAAAATGCAACCCAGACACCACGTACTGTTAGGCTACACTGTCAGCTACCAGCTGAGGCTGCTAGCTATACTCACCTGAGCAGGACCACTGGAACTTCTGAAGGGAGGTAACTTATGGAAACATGGATGGCAGAACTAAACACTTTGGGTAATCAATTTTTTTTTTTTTCCTTCTCTACCTTAATGCAGCTACCTTGTTTGTTTCCACCAAATTTTCCACACATATTCCATTTTCACTACCAAATTTTGTCATTTCAGTGACACTGATACCTCACCTTGAATAGATTTATCCTGCAGACTATGGTTTTATAATACAGCTGTAGGTATCAACCAAGCCATATGATCTCAGTGGGCATTTTCAGTGCTCACTCTGCAATTTTTGATTTTCCAAATGTAATTTGTAGATTCCTATCATTATTCTAAACAGATAGAACATCTGCTCAATGTGTTTTATACACTGAAAGGAAAAAAGGAAGTGATTTTAAACTATGTATTGGAATCTACATTGATATTTATTGGATATAAAAATATCAGAAAACTACAAAACATATAAACTGGTACAAACCCGGGATACAGAGACACTTGTAGCTGGTTCCAACACTGCGACAAATGCCATGTGCACAAGGATTCAGAGCGCAGAAGTCAATCAGCTGAGCACATGTAGGTCCTGTAAATCCAGGACTACAACTGCAGGAGAAGGCCAGTCTATCTGCATAACAGGTCCCATTGTTCTGGCAGGGAGATGATGCACAAGGGTCTATTTTATCTTCACAAGAGGTACCTAAAAACCCTAAAAGAAGTAAATGGTTTTGGTAAGTAAACATTCTAGTGTGCATACAATTTTAATAACTAAAGCAAGTTGAAAGTAAGTCATTGACATATATATGCTCCTATTTTCTTATTCTATGAAAATGTTAAAAAAACCCAGACTTTCTTTACATATTAAACTCTAATTATACCCATTAACATGGTACGATACAAGATGTTTCAGGTAGAATCATACTATCATATGATTAAGGCAGGGAAGTGCAAAAATGTTTGTTGAATCTGGCTAAAAAAGCAGAAGACATTTTCTACAGATCAGGAGCAGACTAGTCTGGAAAAGAAGAAAAAACAAAACTGATCTTTTTTCATTTCTGTTACTGTATTTGTTAAGAATAACAAGCTCTAAAGCAGCACGTGACTTTACTTGAGCTCCAGTAATTTAAAAGATTACCTTTTACAAGAACATGTTTCTTATTAGCAGGAGAGACAATGATTCATTGAAGCAACACCATGTAAAAATTAGACACAAAGAAAAGAATACCCTTGCAAGGGAGTTGGTTTTAATCAGATGTAGAAAATAATATTTGAACAAATTGCAGTATGCTAACTATAGTTTTCACCGCATACACGTATGTCACGTACATAACAGTGTGAAGTGTGGTTATTGCACGTGAAAGCAAGTCAGAAAAGAATATTCAATACTAGCAACTCTCCAAAAAAACCCAGAAAACTGTCCTTTCCATTCAATTGTAATATTTTTTGATAAGTATTTGGTCCATTGATACAGACCAACACTTTTCAGGCTCAAAAATTCCATTACATTGTAGAACAGCTCTTAAAATAACAATACACTAATCACCGGGAATGAGAACTAGGAGCAAATCAGGCCAGCCTGCACTCAAAATGCACCAAGCCAGCTGTACCAACCTACTCCAAGAGAAGGTGTAAACCACCGCTGCTGTGCCAGTCCAAAGGGCTAAGAACAGACCGCACTGCCACTGCTACCCTGGAGACCGTAGCAACGTTTCAGACACCAAAGAAAAGAAGTAAATGCATGGAAACTATACTAGGATTTGAAAAATATTTAATCAGAAAGAGAGAAAAATAAATTTCAAAAAAATACAAAGCAAACCGCGAAACGTGCCCGGTGGTGAGAGGAAGGGACCAGGATGGAGGGGACGTCTCTGCTGCATAGCAGCCTGCCAACAGCTCCGAGTGGGACAACAAAAGACGACACGTGACACTTTGGATTAACACTCAATATTGAAATCTTATCCCTGATGGAATTATGCAAGTTTTTGAGGCTACTTCTATAGTTACTATATCTGTAAAGTCTCACTGCTGGATTAAAAGCAGTTGATGTGTTAGAACTGAACCCTTATACTTTACAAAGCTTACGATGAATACCAAAATTCAGACCAAATACCACAGCATCTTTTACTGACTCAGGAATTTTTTTTATATAAACACTGTCATTCCACATTTCAAGCAGGTTACAACTCATGAGGAAATAGTTTTCAGTTAATTTTGACAGATGTGTTACTTTCAGGGCATTTTGATTTTCTTGCTTTTCTAATTATCCAAGATGCACATTCAGGTGAGTTAAACTCTAACTGTTTAACTGCAGTTCCAGCACTGTAATCATGGGTAGCAAGTGAGGAATTGGCATTTCTGAAAACAAGTGCAGAAATGGATTAATTTACATTTTAAAGCCTAACAAAAGAACAGAAACCCTAAAATCTAGAATCTAATTCTAGTGACGGTTTGCTGACAGACTAAGAAAGCCTGTACTGTGATAATAACATCCTGGACAGATTTAAAAGTATCAAAGAACTTGTGACTATTACCTGGACGAGATCAGCTGATGAGTCCAGGAAATCTCTACACTAACTCTGAAACCAGATTAGGAAGGATCAAGGGGATCTGAGGTCATGCAATGACACTAATGCTACCTCACTACAACCCTTGCAACACCTCGGCGAAGAGAAGCTCACTGGCAGATGGCTAATGTTTCAAGTGACAAAGCACTTCAAGAACATATGCAGGTTTAAAATACACCGAAACATGTTGCCCTTGTGCTATCTTTGACTGCACTGTGAAATGTGTTTAGCTGATTCTGGAAATTTAAATCTTATGTACGAGTTAAATACCCAGAAATACTCACAGCAGGAGTAGTGACACATCTGAATTGAAGATCTATGATTTCGGCGTTTCTGGATGTATATTTAAGTCCATATCAATAAAATTTGTGAAAACAAATAATGCAAATAATAGATTTAAAAATCAAATTCTGAGGTCTATTGATTGAAAACAGAAACAAATGCTGGATTTAAAAAAAAAAAAAATCAGATTTATTTATCTGTGGATAAATATCCCCTGAACTGTTCTTCAACCAGCTGACACAGACTCAACCCTGCACCTATGTCGTTATTGGTGTAACAGGTACATGACTGAAATGTAAAGATTTCTAGTGATTTGAAAGATTTGAATGCAAATTTACCAAAATAATAACACAAAAAGTAAAAGGGAAAAGAAACATTAGAAAATATTTAGATTGCTAAAAAACACAATACAATATTTCTGCTTACATGGATCAGACCATTTGGCTAGTTGTCAAGAAGAAAAAAAGTATTAAGTCAGGTGATATTATTCATATATTGCTGCAGACCTCCAGGGCAATGACAGACACTAGATGGGAAAATGTTTTCAGAGAGAGAAAAACTCTGGATAAAAGCAAGATTACTCATCACGATGGGATTGTAATTACTTGGCTATGGAAAGCAAAAGAGCCATGTACAAATCAATGAAATTAAACATTATCTGAAGATACTGTACAACTGCTTTTTATATAGTCTGGGGCACAATCAACTTGCCTGAATGTTATGTTAGCCCTAATTCCAAGCATTACACAAACGTGAAAAATTAAGTCTGTGAATTGCTAGGACTCAGGATTACAAAACCTTTAGATGTTAAACATAGGGATAAATATTAAAAGAAATAAAGACAATGTATCATTTTCCCTCACTGTGTTTTGTGAGGAAATACAAGATGTCTGATGGAATTTCATCAGTATTCTGTAAAGGGAAAAAAGATACTCAACATAAGGAAAAAAAAATCAGTAAAATGCAGTTGTAAGATTTTGGTTGAAATTCACCCTATCTAAGTCTTTATCCATGAAGATGAACAGAGGCTAAACCCATTAAGAAGCAGCCTATTAAAAATAAGAGCAATTTGGGAAGATGCCAGGTAAAAACATTAGATTAGCAGAAAGCACCAGAAACTAAACAGCCATAAAAATTTTTAATTAACTACAAAATGTTCTTCAGGTAAATTAAACTCTCTTATGGTAATATGAAGAATTCTGCATTCTCTAATCACCAGTAACCTTGGGAAATCTTCCGTATGCAACAGCTGTGTGACCTAGTTTCCTGAAATCAAGATAATAAATAGGGTTATTGTATGTAAACCTAAAGAAGTTAGAATCACATCAGCCAAATATAAGAGAAAAAGGCTTTTACATAAACAACGAAGACCAGAAAAAGTGAACACCTTGAAACAAAGCTTAATCTAGGCAAATCTTCTCGCAGTCGATTAAAATTCATGGTGACAGTGTGCATCTTCTAGCTGCTACTGCAAATCAACGCATATGGATCACAACTTAGCATCTCCTATAGCTGTCAAATTCTTTAGTTTTTAAACCACAGAAACCACAGTAAAAGCTTTCATAAATTTGATGCTTTCCAGTATTTCCAGAAATACCTGAAAGTAAATAAAATCAGTTCTGAAATGTAAATTTCAAGTAATCTAAATATTAAACTCCTAATCATAACATTTTCTCTCTATCTCCTTCTACAGGACAGCTATAAAATCCATCATTCCTGACGAGTATTTTTCAAAAATATGTTCAACTGACCACTTCTGTCAGAGCAGGTGATCTCAGCATAGAGAAAGTAGCAAGATCTGAAGAATCCAGGGCAGTTTTGTGGTTTTGGGCAGATCAACGCTTGCTATTTTTATAAAGATTAATGTTTTCAGGTAACACCAAATGCAATTCATCTGTACACATCATCAGGACATTAAAACTGCATGTAATGAAACTTCAGAAATATCTCGAAACAGAAGGTCATTTCTTTGTGATAATAGTTGATCTGTGCTTTGCTCACTATTACCTGTCTTTGTTCAAAACCATATTCCACCACTGATTTATTTGAATATTACCTTATGAGCAAAATTAACAAAGCCTCTCCACATGTTTAAAATATGTAAACATACATACAAGTACCACATCTTTCATTCTAGCAGCTTTACAAAATTTGCATGTGTAAGGAACAGATTACTGAGACTTGCATTTCCTCCTTGATCAGACAATTTCCATACATTTTTTTTCTTTTTTAATTTTTAACAAAGATTTCAATGAATTTAATAACTACATAGGTAAGGACAACTAATTTCTCTGTCACTGAAGCATGTTTTGTAATCACATTTGCTTCTTCCAAACAGTTTTAAAAATGTTTCTAATTATTATTTATATATTGAATTCAACTTCAGGGTGCTTTGGGAATTTACCTAATTTCTCATTGACTTAAGGAAAATGAAGTAGCCAAATTTATTAACTCATGAGTAGTACCCCAATCAAATCAAATCAAATTAATTAATATTACTGTCAATACAGTAGTATGTTATACATTACAGGAGGTTGAAGAAAGCCAGAGGAGATATTTAAGAATGATATGGGCATTTATAGAATTATTCTGAATATAATTTTCAAATATTCATGTTCATGTTGACGAATCTTTACTACATGTAAATTTTTATGTCTAGAAATTTCTTTGCATGACCATTTGTAGGTAATATGTGCTAAATGTATGTTTATTAGCATGAAACTTTAAAGAAAATTATCAAAGGTTCCTACCTCATTATAAGTAAGTACAACATCCCAAACATCCTCTTCCCAATAACAATAGAGTCAAAATTTTGAACAAACTCTTCAGTTCTTACTTTTGCTTAGGCGCCTGCACTATAAATTTGAGTATAAAATCCAATTTCCCCCTTAATACAAGGCGACCCAACAACTTCATATAGCAGTTTATTTTCTGACATATTTCAGACATTAAAATCTACAATGCATCACACAGAAAGCGCAATCTACAAGCATAAATAAATTTTCTTTACTAAAGGCCTCTTAGGACAGTAAAATTGTCTAAAGAATAATCATGAAATGTTTATATCTGATCTAGGCTGCTTTTTCTGGGCCTCAGATCTCACTTTCTGTAAGTTACCACGTGCTTCTTTCGTGAACTACAGATCTAATTTGTAAAAGAAATTCACAACCTCAAGATCATTCCTCATTGTGTCCATCTCATTCCTTTTTCTGCCATCTTTTTCTTTTCCCTTTGTGATACTTTCCATCTTCTCTTATCCTTTTCTGCCTAACCACATTGTATCTCCAGTCTTTCAATTTTTACACAATTTTTGAGCTCCTTGGCTACCTTTCCCCCACTGTGCTGTATTAGCACTACAGAAAGAAAGGCCTGTTCTCAACGAGCAATTACGATTGAGCACAGCAGGAGAATAGTAGCAGAGCCAGACACCTCCCTTTAATTAGAGACCTATCGTGGATTTTTGGTAGGAGGTTTTTAATGGAAAATTTGAGGTCTTGCTAAAAATAGCAAATCTACAAAAGTTACTGCATCTGCAATTTTCAATTAACTATCCTTTGTTGTATTTACAGAAATAACCAAGTCTCTTCAAAACCTAAACAAAAGCTCTCAAGATATGCCTCTATGAGAGGATAATACCTCAAAAGAAGAATCATGGGAAAGGCAGTCATTAGTAAATTTAGACAATATATTTTGTTAAATCAACCCTTTCTTTCCTCCACAAAATATCTGAGTTCCTCAGCTCACTGGCATTAGTAGATCCTCATACACCCATTAGGCTACTCCAGGGCAACAGCACTGGCCTTTGCAGAGAGACTGTCACTTTTCCACCAACACCCTGCCACAGCTACATAACACCGTGAGCAGCAGCCACTCTTCAAAATGAAGGTCATTTTTAAGGAGAACCTTTGGGCTGCTGCTGAGATATAACAGGCTCACTTAAGAAGAGCAACCATGCACACAAGATGGCATTTGCTTCTGCAAACCTAAGAATGATTTCCTCATGTCCAAGGGACTGGGAGTCAGGCATGGAGCATACAAGGCTGTTCTTTGTAAGGGACGTAAGCCTGGGCAGTCCAGAAAATGATTCCTGAAACTTCTCTCCCCCTAAAGGCTTTTTCTACAATTGGAAATAATACAGGTCAATTTATGTAAACTGATTTTAGCAAGAGTTGTAAATGTATTCCAGTAAAACGTGTTTCTTATATTGCCCCAGTGCTTTTTGAAAACTTTTATACCATGTGAGGATGTTAGACATAAAACTAAGCAGAGTAACAGCAGTTCCCCCAATTCTGTCCTTGGTCTATAACACGGCTGCTCTTGGAAACACAGAAAAGACACTGGAAGATCAGAACTGGTAACTCAGTACAGAAAGTTTCAGACAGGTGACCCAAAAAGCATCTTTACCCACCAATAAAATCTATAAGCAGAGAGGTACTTCTGAAGTTGCTAAGTAACTAGTTTTTCTTTCCTGCGGAAGGTTCAAAAAGCACTTTGTATCTTTAAGGAAAACCCAGAATCCATAGAAAACCTCTAGGTCCCAAGCTGAAAAGGAGGTACAGGTTTGTAGTACATAATATGAACAGAAGTGACAACAAACAAAAATACCAGAATCCTGAGAAAATGGTACCCATGTTCCCAGAAGGAAAAAGAGCATACAGTCTAAATGCTAAGGCAGTAGCATGACACTGCCAGAATAAGCATAATTAAAGCAGAGCACACAACAGAAACAGCTGAAAACTTAAACACAAACATGGATCAGCCTAGAAAGGACTAAAAGACAAATACTCAAGAAGCAAAGCAGGCAACAGGATTGTCCGACCAAGCGGCATGACACAGAGATAGCCACACATGAGGAAAACTGGGAAAAGAGAAGCTCGAGTCATTTGGTTCTCCTGCAGCAGAACAGCTATCAGTAAGAATGCTACACGTCAGGCAGTGGCACACTGGATAACCTCTCCATCGCTCTCTTGGGGAGAACAGCTCTGCAGGGCGATGGAGTTTTCCTCTCGTGTGCTGCGGGTCTCCCACAGCACAGGGGACTGGCGCAGGGCCCTTGGCCCAGCTGGCTGGTGCGCTTGCAGGAGCAGCATGGCTGCCTGTGGCTGTGCCAGGGCCTGCGGGCCAGGCCGAGCTGGCAGCCTGCCCCTCTCCCGTTCACAGGCTAATTGCTGCTGGCATGAGCAACCTGAGCAGGACAGCAGCCACAGCTCCACACAGCAACCAAGGCATAAGTGCCTTTTAGCAGGGCACTGACGAGCTACGCTACAGGCACCGTACCCCAACCACAGCACGCCCACAGCTGAGGATGGGTGCCGGCCACCTAGGGACCTCCACCCACCAGTAACCCTGTCCCATGGCCAGCACCTCACATGAGAATAGGAGAGAAGCTGAGAGATGGTCAAGATATTTATTAATAGGTCAGCAGGAGCAAGCAATTAAGGCATGCCACACACAGAAACAAATATGACAGTTCTAAAACAAACAAAAAAACATTTAGCCAAGCATTTACTATTGGAAAGATCATTTCCTGCACAGCATCCTTAACGATCCTTGAACGATTTCCTAAGAAAAGTGCAAGTACATCACTGACAAAGTCTAACACCTAATAATTTCCTCACTGAGTTTTGCTACCAGTTATAAGGCGCACAATTTTCAAAATTCTTCCAAATTCAAGATCTGCACTGCTGTCAAAATGTCAGTATCTGTGTTTCAACAGAGCTGTTAATTGGGTCACTCATTAAAGCATAACACTCTAGAACAGTAAGGCATCAGTCTAAAGAAATTACAAATAATCTTCATTATTAAGCAAGTATATATTACTGGAGCAGTTATCAAAAACTTGTACCCCCAGAGCAAGCATGAAGTGCTGGGAGAATAAAAACAACATCCACAGATAAGTAAGAACAGAAATAGAATTAGTTCCAGGTCTAATCTTGATTATAAATAACTAATAGAAGGTTTCATAATTGAGAGCTTTCACTCCTGATAATTTTTTTATGAGCAATTTAGGCATCTGCCACTCCAGTCAGCAAATTGTTACGAAAGCACACACTCCAGCATTGTGGTGTCCTCATTTCACAGTGACATTTACAGTGCTTACCACTGAGAACCGCTGGAAAGATTTCATGTAGATGAAGTAATAAGTCCAAATAGAAAGGAGAATGAATCTTTTCTCCCACATTTACTGGGCAACACAAAAATCAGACCAGACCCAAAGCCTCCTCACATTCATCTTACAGTGCTGGAGCTTGATTTCTGCTGTAGAGGTGCCAGAGGGTAAGAGGACATTTCTGCACCACATATACACTGAAACACTTAAGTGCCTATCATACTTTATATACTAGTGTTGATTATACAAAGATTTCTCATCTGGATTTTTTTTGGTTTGAGGGTTTTTTTTTCTGCTTGCAGTTATGGCTTAAGGCACAATTTTAAAAATATTTAAATATATATACAAATATAACTGAAAATACAGACTAAGTACATCCCACAAAACACCAGTTTGTATGAGGTACTAGGTGTGTCTTTGCTGTTTACCTTCTGGGCACTGACAGCTGAATCCATTGATACTGGATGAGCAGGTACCTCCGTTTTGGCATGGCTGCTGGATGCAATGATCAATCTCTGACTGGCACAGCTCTCCGGTATAACCTACAACAATCATAAAATACAGCAAAAATGAGGTTTGAGCACTAAATGTATTACTAGGTCATTCAAAGAGTACAATTAGTTTCTCTGAATAAAATTAACTGGAGAAAGAAATAGAATCCAGGACAGTCTTCCAATTTCTTATGAAATGCAATTTTTAATTAGAATTCATACTTCACTAGAGAAACATAAATAAGGAGTGGCAATCTAGAGTCATATCAATTGTATTTTACCAGCAGCAATACTCTGACAGCACTAGTATAATGGAGGTTGGTACTGGGTCATCATCAGCACCCATATAACCAAAACAGAAGTAATTTTTAAATGGCTTTCAAACACATCTTGATTCTCAAGTCAAAAATATTTAGCAAGACTTTAAATAAGACTTGACATTATGAATTATCTGTGCATATGCTGAATGACTGTCATTTGCTCCTACTTCTGGGCTTCAAAAAGAGTGTTTATTTTAAGTGGGAGCTGTGAAGAACTGCTCAGCATGGTTGCAAACTCTTCCAAATAAGCTCCTAGAAGTTCACAAGCTACAGATTGTGTGTACTGTACTATTTGACCGCAAGTTTGCTTTGTTCCATATGTCTGATGTCTATAACATCCCCCAAAAATGAACAAACTTACAAAATACAATCTAAATGATTAAACACTCCAAACTTAAATTCCTTAACAAACACCACGCTTTCTTCTTTCTAATTTTTATTTACCTCCAAGAAACTATCTCGGATGCATGACTGAAGGAGAAACTACGCACTACACACAGAGGAATTTCGTTTTTTAAAGGAACCCTAGATAAAATTAGATAACCCTAGATAAAACCCATAACAAGCTTGCTTAACACAGTGGCTCTGCTTAAAGACCGGTAAGCTATGACTAGGGGACACAACTCACTGCCATGAACAGTTATCCAAGACAAAGACCCCCAAGGTGAGACAGAAGACATGCCTGGACTAGAGTTTTGCTTATGTGGGAGAAAAAAGGGAAAAAAAAAAAGAAGGGGAGGAAAAAAAAAATTTAAAAATCTTAGTTTGGGTCTATAAGAATTTCCTCTCTGTGTACCTTACTGCTTTTATATGCCATAGAGACCTAAATTATGATCCTATTTTCCCTATTTTCAAAAACCTGGAAAAAGAAACTATTTTGTATGTTCAATCTGCGTTAATGCCTATAAATCACCTAAACTGAAGAAAAATTATGAGGTTGAAATCCTGAACTGTGTTCTAATGAGGCAGCTCCTTTGGACCAGATTGAGGCACTTGGAGGTGCATCAGCCTTACTCTCTTAGTGATTTTCTGTAATTCTAATTGGTCTCAAATGCACATAAAATTTACAGAAAGAGCAATGAAGTATTATAGAAGACTACACCAACTGATTTGCTGATTTGTTTTACCTATGGGCTTCATATGTTTTTCAAGTTCTCACATTCAGCTGATTATTTTTATGAATCATAACACACTATTCATAGAATCACAGCATGGTTTGGGTTGGAAGGGCCCTTAAAGATCATCCAGTTCCAACCCCCCTGCCATGGGCAGGGACACCTTCCACTAGACCAGGTTGCTCCAAGCCTCATCCAGCCTGGCCTTGAACTCTTCCAGGGATGGGGCATCCACAGCTTCTCTGCGCAACCTGTTCCAGTGCCTCCCCACCCTCTCCGGGAAGAACTTCTTCCTGATATCCAATCTAACCCTCCCCACTTTCAATTTAAACCCATTACCCCTTGTCCTGTCACTACAGACCCTTGCAAAAAGTCCCCCCCCAGCTTCCATGTAGCCCCTTCAGGCACTGGAAGGTGCTATAAGGTCTCCCCGGAGCCTTCCCTTCTCCAGGCTGAACAAGCCCAACTCTCCCAGCCTGTCCCCATGGCAGAGGGGCTCCAGCCCTTGGAGCATCTCCGTGGCCTCCTCTGGACTCACTCCAATAGACCAAATATATACTTGTAAATATATACTATATATATATACTTGTAAATATATACAAGAATATACATTGCATATACTCAACTCATTTAAACATTTTTCCATCTTCAAACGGCTACCAAGTTTGCAACAGTTGCAAGAATGGTGGCACAGAAAGGCAGAAATGATTATGTTGCTCTGAAGCTTGCTACCAGACTCGGATTTCCTGCCATTGTAACTACAGCTTGTGGGAAAACTCATCAGAGGTAACGATGTCAGCTTTACAACAATAAATATATCCCATTTATTATTACCTATATCTACATAGATATTTTGTCTATCTGAAAGAGAATGATTCAGGAATTTCACAGCAAATATGTCACAAGTGCTCAAATTCATAGGTGCTAAGCAATCACCATGGGGAGGAAGCAGATTTCTGGTGAGATACACTAAGAACCATCACACCTCTTCATTTTGTGCTGATAGTTATCTTCCTAACATTTCCTTCTATCGAGAACCTATTCACATACAATTATGTCCAAAACTTACATATGGAGACATTTACAATAAATAAACTCTAATTTACCATTTTCTTTACTATCTTACCATATGCAATGAGTATTTTTTAGAAATTCATAATTTTATTGACTATTTTTTGACGTGTGGGCAGAAATCTGGGGGAAAATATTATGAGTAGAAACACAAGGCACTGAGTTTAACAATGATTAAGCCATCAGAATACCATTAGACATTTGCTACTAAAAAAATAAGACAAACCTTTAAAAACTTAAACTTAATGCGTGGAGGACAGGGAGCAGAATCTTGTAAGTTCCAGAATGTAATAAATGAAGTTACACATATCTAGCTCACTGAGCATTTACAGAGGGATTTGATCACACTGTCATTCAGAAGGGAAGCAGTCACATATGGAAACCAAATAATTTCATTCCATTTACTGTAAGCTTTGATTTATAGGAGGGGCTTTGTAGAAGGAAGTATTTAGAATTTTGGCATTGCATTTTTTCCACCATAGGAGCTAACAATTGTTCTAGAGACAAGGAGAAGACACAATTATGAAAATAACAAGGCATAAATTATATTTTAGAGAAATACTTTTTAAATTGGAAGGCTAAAGCCCCAAGTTAAACAACAGTAAAGACATCAATAGAAATATACTTCCAAAATATGTACGAGAAATACATTTTCTTCAAGAAATTGTCATGGTCTTAGCCATTGTTTCCTGGCATCTCAAGATATCAATTTTTCAATAACTATGTTAACACTTTATGAAGGAAGCAATTGAAATGCCTGTCCCTAATAGCAACTGTGGTTTTAACTCACAGGGAGCTTTTCAAAATATGGAGAGATCAAATTTTTAAAGAATACATGAGCACCTGATGCAGATATCCAGGATTGTAATAACCAAATAAACCCTATGATTTTATATCATTATACAAACAAAATAGCATTTGCTTTATCAAGGCACCAAAACTTGTAACTTACTAATAGAAGTAGGAACGATCACAGACTTGATCTGAGTGTAACAACAGCAGGGATACCTTTGGAGTCTTGTACATAACTGGAAAGTATATTTATGTTACTCTACAAATCTTGAGCTGTACAACTTCAAAATATTAAGTTTTCCTAGTGAAAACATTCTTGGGCTTTAAAATAAATGCAACAGAATTATAAATATTCCCCCTAAAGTACTTTTTTTTTTTTTAAACACATTTAAAACACAGAATTGAAGTATTTGAAAAATTTTGATTTAATGAAATTTGGGCAGGTTTTTTTCGAATCATTCTTGTATTTCTTCTGAGAAAGGGAATTTGAAAATAGAAATTTAGCCTAATAACATTTGATGTAAAACAATTTCCAAGACTGCCTTCTCAAGAAAAGCAAACAACACAAACAAGGCACATTTTAAATTTTTTAATTGGAAACTACTTATCAAAATCCAAAAGAATTCTAAATCAATCATATTCAACATGACAGTAATGGTAGGAATTGTTCAAACATTTGAAGTTTGTTCCACTCTGATCTTTCTCTTCTCATATTTAAATCATTATTCAACTATATTTACATAACTTGTTAAAGTGACAGTTGATCCTTTGGCAAATTCATGAGCTAGAATAGAGTAACTTCACATCTGATTTTCAGAGCAGTATAAATCCAGGTCATTATATAAAAATACAAATATAAATCCCCTTCTTGTTGCACATTTGCTATAGGGACTTTAAGCAAAGAGAGAAAAAGTGAAAATTCTAGATGCAGAAAAAGTATAATTAAAAGGAAATGGCCTTTGGAGAGGAAGAAAGGACCTTAATAATTTGTTATCGCTGATTTTCTGAACTGCAAGGCTCACAAAACAGTTCAGAGGGTAGTGCATGGCAGCCACATTAAAGCATGACTTGCATCCACCTGCTTCTAGCTCAGTCATTTTTCAGGCTTGTACTTACACATGAGCTACTGCAGCTGGAGCTTTCTCTAGCCTGTGCTGACATGCATGGGATAAAGACTAAGAATATTCCCATACTTCAGGGTATATCAGAACACTCACTCCATGATCCTGCTTTGTGGCAGATTAAAGGAACTATTGCCACATGTACCTTTTATATAGATATATATATATTTAATGCAGACAAATACCCAAACCAGCATTAAAGCCAGTCAATAACCACTTAGACACAACCACTAAAAACCTGACCAAATAATTCCATCTACTTTTTATGATACAGCTTTTATATTCTGCAGATCTTAGGGCCTATTCCGGAAGCACCTTCCTTCCCCCCTCCCCATTTCCCCCATCCCCCCCCCCCCCCTCCCTTCCC
>NW_010264058.1:57461-88322 GCF_000690775.1 Eurypyga helias
AATTGTCTCTTTTTTTAACTTTTTTTTTTTTTGCTTTGTTCAAGTAAGTCCCCTTTTTCTCTAATATTAACTGACCAGTATTAACGACATGAAAGTGTACAGTAAAATGTTTATCAGAAGCTAATTATCTGCTACTCATCCTAATCTTAGCCAACTTTTATTTTTAGATCATTTTTAAAAATATATATTGAAGAAACTGTTCTATTGTGATCATTGATGTTGGTTTTGAAATGTAAAGTTCAAATAGCAGAGTTTTCTATAGTGGCCATTTAGTAAGTTTGTTTTCCATCAGCACACACCTTTAATTTGCCCTCCAGCATATGACCATCGTACTTAGATTCATTTTAATTTCAATTAAGAAGTCTATGTTCATTTGATCAAATTTTTAAAGTAAATGTTCTTAAAATAACTTCAGAGAACTCAGACACTTGTTCATTAATCAAATCCACAAATTACTTAGTTCAGTTTCTGAATTTTAAAAATGTTTCCAAAATTTAAGTTAATTCTGAGGAACAATCTAACAACTGCATAGTGTGGAGAGAATTTTCTTCCATTTGACTGGTGCAACTGAAGAAAAGACTTTACTCATTACAATGAAAGCATGTTTACTAAAAGGTCAGTTACTATGTATACTTGAAATCTATACTGAAAAGAAAAGAAAAAACAGTTTAAGAAAAAAGCTGACGTAAACTAAATTTTGGTCATCTCTTCTTAGTAGGTAAAGTTCTGTTAGTTATGAATAATTCCCTCATGAGGTTATGGTTCAAATGTGTGCTTTCACTAGCGTTGTTCACAGGGTGAAGAATCTTCCACAGCCTTTTAAACACTGCCCTTACGTTTTCCTTCTTTCCTAGTATCTGAAGTTGCACAGTTCACTGCTCTGCAGAAGATACGCACCGAATGTTAAAACAAAAATGCATAATACAAAACCTACCAGCCGGGCAGCTGCAGGTGAAATTGTTCCCGTCGTGTTTCTGTGCTACGTCGGCACAGGTTGCGTTGTTCTGACAGGGGTGGCTCTGACACGCATCAAATTCTTCACACAGGGAACCCTGGTACTCCTCCTCGCAGTCACAGAAAAAGGTTGCCTGAACACAAACAGGATATGTACTTCACAGTGAATTTTCAAAGGCTGTTTTCACTGAATACAGAACAAAGAAGTTTTCCATTGTTTTCCTGTTCATTACAACAGTAGCTGCCATAAATACATAGTCATTCTTTGAAATACTGCACAAGTTCTTCAGCTAAAATTTTTCATGCCCAGGAATTTCATCTAGACAGGGAATCTGGGCTCAAATCCATGATGTCTAAATCCCTAAATTTCTTCTTCCATTCCAGAAATTACATTTATAGTCTGGAATAATTGTCAGGTAAGTAATGTGTAGATTTACCACAACAAAATGCTACTACAAAGATGCACCATTTATGTGCAGTGGGATCCCAGATGCTCCCCATTCAGTGGTACTTCAGTAGTGACACACCTCTTCAATTACCTGATAAATAGGCCTTCTGAAACTATTTTTAACTCTCTCCAAACCTTGCTGCTTAATAAAAGATCAGTAACACTATACCTGTTAGAGATCTTAAATACCTATAAGTAGGCACGACAGGCACATTTTTGTTAGTAATAAAATAACTAAGATCACATCTTCAAAAACATTTAGGTCACTAAGATTGCCAGGAAAGTCTCAACGCATGGAAGCAAGGAAAGCTTTCTCATCTGTAGAATATATTTAGGTTAAATCCCTTGCTTTCTTTGTTCATTCAACACTAGATGGCAACATCACTCACTCTCACACATCCCAAAGCCCTACCATTAGGGCTGGAACAGCTGTCCCATGCACAAACACTGTAATGCAAAGTACACTGCACGTGCATGGAACTACGAAGACAAACATGAGGTTAGTATTTTGTCCCCTATGTTTGACTTGTGTTCGATTCATCTGAATAAACAGCTGTCACCTAAGCAGAAAACAAGCATCTTCACAGAAATAAAAAAAACCCCAACCTTTACTCATTAAAACCCGTATTTCATTCTTCCTTAAAAATATTACGCTGGTAGAGTTTAAATGAGGATTAATACTATACATCTCCAAAACTCAAAATGATGGGTATGTTATTTATCAGGAGTGCTAGAAGTCCCTGCTAAGCGTACAGTCTATACATGTTCTGATACCTGCTCCAGCCTCTTCACAAGAGCCCGCTCACACACTAGTGATGACAGGAATCAAACAAGGCTCTAGTTTAACAGGAGGGAAAGACAGGCAAGCAAAACACAGCCAAAAATTATTGTAATCATGTAGCAGAGTAACTTTGAAGATAATTCATATGAGCTACACAGGAAGAGGTTAACAGAGTGAAACAGATAAACATTTTATTTAAGAACTAACTAAATACACAGTAAGTATTTCCACATTTCCCTGTAGCATTGATGGTAAACACATCATCAGAGGGATGATGTTGGTCCCTGAAGACAACAGTGGTCAGTGTTTCAAAGTTAGCGTCGCCCTCAACGTCTCACACCACCCCAGTCATGCAGTGCCATGGTGCAGATGGGATCAGTACCCGGGTAAGGAGTGCACGTACACACGTTTCCTGCAGCATCCTTCACAGCTGTTCTAACTCCTACTGACACTGAATTATGTTGTTGACTTAAAAGTGTGTCAGTCCTGGAATGGAGTCTTCAGTTTAGACTTACTACAAAATAAAGTTTGCTGCCTGTCTCAATAATTCACCTGTTCTGGATGAACAAACTAAGATGCCATACTATTAAAAAAATGTCACTTTTTCTCAAAATGGACATGAATAGTGCACAGGGAAAGATACAGGCACTTTACCCAGATTCTGTATCCTGCTTGAAGAGAGCAGAGTCTTGATCTCATTTAGCTGTGTTTCTGGTCCTTTCAGATGCACTGAAAATGAGAACTGGCTTATCTACGTCTATCTGATGCTCAAGACACCCCTACGCGAGAGTGCCAAGGAATATAGCATCCCATCAAAGCTAACTCTGTCAGAACAGAGAGGAACCACGTGTGTTAGGTAGGCTCAGGTTCACGGTTATTTTATGGTAGATCTGAGAGTAAGATGCAGAGTACATCACTACTTGAACCATTCATTGGAGAGGAAGGGAATGTCTGTCCTGTCCACAGACACAAACAGCATGGCCCTGACTGCACCAAAATCTAATTTTAAAGCAGAGGCAGCTGATTATTATAATGTAAGTATTAATGTAGCTAAACAATCAGTCATTGCCTCAACAATATTAATGACATAGGAAGTTAAGAAAAGCTCAGACAATATTGGTACCTCTCTAAGAGTATGAAATAGGGATCAATTTACCATAAAGTGTTATTAACAAAACAGGTTTTGAAAGCAGAATCATAGACTCAGAGAAAAACATTGTAACATTTCAAACTGAAATGTCTAATGACAGATAAACCGTTCTGAGATGCAGACAAGTTATTCTGTAGAAAAGATTAGGTGTCATCATTTTTATCAAGCATGTCATCTTCACTTTTCCCAAATGATACTATTAATGAATAGATGACATGTACTAGCATATTTGAAGAAAACTAAATCAAGAAGAAACTTCACACTGCCATAATGTTAGTATTAAAGTCACTAAGAATTCCAAAACAATCTACTATCAATAGACAGTTCATCTGTGTATTTTACGTGATTATGGGAGTGCAAATCTATCATATATCAATCTGTATGGCAATAAAATAAATTACTGAAAATAGTTTGCTACTACCCAATCCAGTTGTCTGTAAGCAGAGTAATTACACGCTCATCAGATTCTAAATTTCAGACAGAGAGGCATAAAAGTTCACTTTTTTTTTTCAAGCTATAGTAAAGAAGCCATTCAGATGACCAGAACAAAATGAATGTCTATGCATTCTCTTGTTTCGAAAGACTTTCAGTATTTATTACAACACACAGTGGGTTGTTATAATCTTTGAGCAAAACATTGCTGTATGATAATTACGTATTTTGTACTAAGAAAACTAAGTCCATATGCAGGAGAACATGCCTTTAGGTATTACATGAGGGATTTTTATAATTAGCCTTTCAACAAATAGTGGATCCAACTCAAAGCTTCTAGCCCATATAGGAGCCATACAAATCATAATTTCTATTTTTCTAATTTCTATGGCCCATAATTTTTGTGTAAATCACAAGGGTTCTAATTCTAGCAATAAAACTTCATACTTACAGTCAGCTCTTCTATGTCTTACATGGGAGAGGCAAAGTTATGGAACAGAGCAACATGTGAAAGAAATAATTTTATCCCCGTATTTAAGCAAAATTGTGACTCAAAACCAGTGGATGGCCAAAAGTCCACTTCAAAATCTTAGGGAATCAGAAATTCACACCAAACAAATCTCTCTCTTTGGGTTAATACCAAGATTGTTCTCTTCCACTAGCAGCTAACTGGTTTGAGGAGCGCTTATTCTGGTGTAAAGCTGAGCAATAAATGTGAAAGTGGTATTTATATTGTGATGAAGCCAAGACCAGTATAATCCTTCTGACACATTCCTGCCTCCTTTGTGGAAGAATGGCAAGCATGGCAGCAAAGCAGGGGTACAAAACTCATACAAAGGAAGGAATAAGCATCACTGACAGCATCACCTCACTTCACAGAACCTTGTTCAAAGGGGCGAATTTTGTGTTCTTTTCAAAAGCAACAATAATTGAAAACTCTGCCATTAAAAGCTTTCTGTTTCATATCCACACACTATAAAAAAACATCTAGCTGAGTAGAAGCTAAGTTATGTATCAGTAAGGAATGGTTAGAAACTGGCCAATAATTCCAGGTTAGACCAGAATTTGTTTGTTTATAGTTTTATGCACTCCACAGATACCAATATGCCACTGCACTTAGATCACTGCAGATTGTTAACTACATTTAACTTTCCCATTAAGCAGATGTGTTACTACATTCTTTTACATTAAACTACGTTTGGAATAAAACTATCAAGTACATAAACCCACAAAGACCATCATTAATCTTCTTGGCGCTGGAAGCAATAACTACAGCCAGCACAGCTCTTTGCATAAAGGACCTAATATCATGAATAAGCTTTCTTCTAAGAAGTTGCTTTGCATCCTGCAAGACGAGACTGTGCAAAACAGAATGAATTATAGATAAAAACAAATGGCAAATCACAAAGGGCATGTTGTAAAACTAAAGAAAATTAAAGTTTCGGTTCTGCAAGAAGTACAGAAGGTGCGTCCTGCGGGAAACCAACACAAGGGTTGGTACCTGTCAGGCATGTAATTTTGGCAGTTGCTTGCTCCATCATCAGGGAAATCACCAAGGTATTTTAGAGTTTATCTCACCTAAGATGAGCTAAACAATGGCAAAACCACCCTGCTTAATGAAATCTGAACCTTCTGTTTTTACCTATGTTGCTTATGCTGGGCCTGAATCAGATTCCTGGATGAAGTACTGTTTTGCAACTAATAGGCATAAGGAAAACTGACGTGTTTTAAAAAAAAAAAACAGTATGGACAAACAGACAACATGACATATTTATTCTCCCTGTGCACTGAAGCTGGACATAAATTATCTACACCTGGGAACACTGCACCTGAGGTTTTAGTGAGTTACCACAGCCCAGCAGGCTACCTTGCATAGGTTTGATGGCCCTTGAGAGGATCAGTGGGGAAATTCCTCATTTGTTCAATTCTAGAAATTTCGGGAGCGGTTTCTGACAGGGAAAATAAATTAAATTTCTGAAGTTATAATTTTATTTGGAGAAAGAGATATTGACAATACTGCTAATTCCAATTCTCTGACTACCATGAATTGACAGACACCTCTTCCGAAACAGACTTCAACACGATTTCTGTGTCCCAAATCTTCAGCCACAGGGGTGTTGGTCAGCTACAGCCTAGTGCATGTTATGGCAAAAACACTACCTTAATAAATTTTCCTGTCATTAGTCTTAGGTTCAATCAAAGAATAGGTGGAAAGAATCCTAAATTTTCTATTAATTTTCCTGGGAAAACAGTACACTACACATGCATGTGTGGGGGTGTGCGTCATTCATCTCTGACAGTTCTAGTTGTAACATATAAAACTTCCAATATCAAGATTACAGGTGTACCGATTTTTTTTTAAAGTCACATAATATCCCCTCTTTCTTGCCATGAAGGCAATTTACCTTTATTTTAATGATTATATTCTTTTACCTGCCATGTTGCAAAGATTTATAAACTATGGATAATTATTAAAAGACATATAAGCATTTTCCTTAATAAAGAAAAGCATTAATGCTTCTGCATAGATGCAGGAAGTAATGTATTTTTATTTTGTGACATATGACATGCAATGAGAGAAAGACATCAGTCATAAAAATGGACAAACAACATGAAAAAATAGAAAATCAAACTACTGATCAAAGGTTTTAAGTCTCAACAAAAAATGGAAAAATGACATTTTGATATGCTGTTAAGTACAGTGAATTTGAACATATTTACGTAAATCAAATTCAAGATGATGAATTTGTAAAATAAAAATGTTAAATACAGTAAAGCAGAAAAAAATAAACCGGACTATAAAATAGGACACCGCATCTGAATGAATAATTGGTGTGGATACCAGCCAGTTGGTATGGTAGAGCAGCACGCACTTATAGACTCATCTTGCAATAATTGTGTTCACACATTACCTCAAGCATTTTAAAATTTCATTTTTGAGAAATAAATTAAATGCTTCATTCTTCCAGACATTAGCACTGCCATGCATATACAGGTTACTGTAGCTATTTAATACTGTTTTTACAATTCAAAACGTCGTTTTTCTACCAAACACGCTTTCTGAGAATTTAAATTGGAAAATGGTAGCAAATGAACTAACAGTGAATTCCCTAAATATGCCACATTTTCTGTGCTCAGAGCGGGCTCACAGCTGCTAATATTTACTCAACTGTTACTATTGCTTTTATCTCCCAAATGAGTATTAATAAAACCAAATATTAACTGTGCATATTGGTGCTGTAAATTACTTTTAATCCACAAAATAAAATCAACAAGTATAAAAGGTAACAGAGAGTACAGGATCTCGTGCACAGAGGGCCAGTCTGGTGGTGTAAGAGCAGTACACAGACTGCAAATTTAACACGTTTGGTTCTTATTTTCTTATGTTACTACATCACACAAAAGATTCAGAGCGGCCAGTGGAACTGCGGTCGCCGTTCCGATCTCTCTGTGTAGCATTACATGAAGGAGAAAACCGTACAGGAAGACTTCCAAACACCAACAAATTACTCCATCATGGTTCTTGTCATATTTATGCTCAGACAATGCCATTGCACTGAGCAGTGATTTCTGAGCAAGCAGTTATTAAGACATGGAAAGATAAGGACTAGATTAAACGAGACCTAAAAGCAAAAGAAAGTTGAAGACTTCACAAACTGGAACACACTGGTCTTGAGACGGGGGATCCCAAGTGCCCACCGCGTGGCTCCTCATCTCTTCTGTAGTGACACTAAGATGCAGTATGCATTACCTTATGCCTAATTTGAATAATTGCTTTTATTGCCAGGGCAGGGTATGAATCTTCGCATCTCGTATTAGTCATTTTCTTAACTTGATTTTTAGGAATAGCAAATAAATACATTGTTATTATTCAGTAACATCGGTGAGCATCTGAAGCCTACTACACAGCAGCAAGGCATGCAGACATTCAGAGGACCAGGTACAATTTACCCTGCATTTACCTTATCAGGTAATTTCCACGCTACAGGAAGGTCTTGAAAACGTCACCTTACCTCATCTGGTTTGGTGATACATCTTCCTTTCCCTGAACACTGGAAGTTATCTGAATGGCTTCCCACAGGCATACAGGTACTGACTTTCACTATCACAGTCAAGCGTAGAGCCACAATGCATTTCGTAACCGAATCATTCAAAAAACCTTTAAAAGAAAAGATTTATTCTTACTATATGAGAAAACATGCTAATACATATTAATGCCCTACTGCTAGACAACTAAATAAAACTGAATTGAAAGAAACTGTCAACTGAGAACTGCTCTTGTTTCATACATACCTGTCTGAATTCAACGTGTGTAAGTACAAATTATAGTTAGGAAAAACCCCACTCATTATATTGATTAACAAAAGGAAGGCAGGCTGGTGAAGCAGATCTACCTCCAGACCTCTAAACTGCTATGATTTTTTTAGGTCTCTAGTAATTAAATGCTTTTGCCTGCTATCTTTTTTATAGGTTAGAAAGTTTTTCTGTAAGTTAAAAGGTTTTATAAGTTATTTCCTCAAGTTTTTTAATGACAAGGAATAAAAAAATCAAATTCAGTGGAGAAAAATGTTTAAATGGATTTCTAAAAGTTACTTCAGATCTAAAAAGCATACAGACCATAAAATGCATCACATTTGTAACATATGGACAATCCTTTAGGTTACATTTTATATGAAGTCTCAAGAACAGACAAACACAGGTTGACAGCATTTCCTCCTATGTTTGCAATACAAGTATTATCGAATGCCTGATCTGGTCGCACTATCAGGTGACATACTAGACAAACAAAAGATGACAGTGGAAACATTTGACCAGGAACAGGAAAGTTCATCAATCTCTGGCTAACACATGGAATTCAAAAAATAGTTGGTTGGAAGCTATTTAAGCACACTGGAACATAACAACATGCCTATCACCCATATTTCTAACAAAGAGATATACCTGGAAAATAAAATAAAGGACAGCAGGAAAGATAAAGCGAGTCACATAAACAGCCCAAGACATACACAGCTAAGTCAGAGTTATGTCAAAATACTTGCAGCCTGCTCCTATACTCCACTTGTGCTCAAACTGCAGTGTCCCACCAGTGATTAGACTCCTGGGTTACAGCCCTTCCACGCGTGGCATGAGTTTTGCTCGGGGAGATTGTGGCAGAATAAATGTGCAGTGACATAAAAAGTGTGGGTGTGGTATCGTGTATAGTGTATACACAGTATGCATTTAAAAAAAGACCCTACCAGATGTCAAACTTAAATTTGACTTCACTATCCTTGACGTAGGCAGAATCCTGTGGGTCTAAGACTGTTTGCAGTACAGGATGGCAAGTTACAGACGTAGAACCATTGCAGGATTATTTTCTTTAGAAATTAATAGACAGAGAACTTAAGTACAAATGGATGCTTTTTTAAATCTAAATATCCTTCATTTTAAAAAGAATGACTGTAAATGGATGCAGGAAGTGTGTGACAAAGAATCTTTTTTCTAGTATTCTAGAATCCATTTACAGCATAAAAATCAAAGGAAATCAAACCTCAAAGATTCAGTTTAGCTTCTTGCATTATAGACTGGAGATAACACAACATTTAGCCAAGTAGAAAAAAAATGTTAGTACAAGGTAATATTTATAATAAACAGTAATAAACCAAAGTTTCATGGAGCACTCCAAACTTCAAGTGAATTCTCTTTCCAGGACAGCTGATAAACATTACTTATATTCTGCATATGGAAGTGTCAAGCATGACTAATTCTACAAACTCCATTCAAAATCTAATAGAAGACCATTCTTTTGTTCTTAATTTTTGGATTTCACTTTTTAAAATGATGCATCCTTTGAACAATTAGTTGTTTATGCTAGAAACAATAATCCCTAAGCAATATCTTCAAACCAGGAAAACCTCATGTCCAATACAGGTGTCATCGACTAAATATTCTAAAAGATCAGATTAAAACCCAAAAATGTCTTGCCTATAGTTCCAAACATCTAATGGTCTGTTTTGGCTAGTGAAGATTATTGTAATCTGCTGACCTCTTCAAAGCAAGCCAATTCATTCTGGCCTTAACACGTACCCCATTTTTACCCATCTGTTCAAAGATGCAGCCGGAATTATTCGCTTTATCAACCAAATGCGATTGTCACTGGCAGTCAGGCAATCATATGGGAATGCTTGGAAGAATGTGGTATTTAGAAAATGTCTTTGGGTTCACATTTTCTTGTCTGAAGCAGATTGTTACATATTCTTCAGGACAGTTCCCTAAAGGAATATTAAATCAACCTTCTTAGTACTTTCAATCTTGTTACTATTTTGGTATCAAAAGCCCTCAGGCAAACCACTGAAAAAAATCACTATTCTCGCAGGAAATATTTTCCTGTAATTTCTAAATTATCTCATCTAATTTCCAAAAACTAGAAAAATAAAACCACGGATATTTATTTTCAAAAGCTATGTACAACTTCCTGAGATCTCTGGGTTTTAAGGCTTGAAGTAGCTTGTCTGATCATCTAAATGTGACTCCCTAACTCAGGCCATAGCACTTCTATTAATTCCCTCTACAATTCCCGTAACAGCAACTGAACTACAGTGAGTTTTAAGTTATATTTTTAACTTTTAGGTAGAAGAATAATTTCAGAAGTATGTTTACAGCTCCCTTCATCTAAGGTCTGCAGGGAAACATTTCAGCTGTTCATATCAAATGGTAATTTTGTTCAGTTTAACCTTGCTGGTTTTCTAAAGCTAGTTAAAACATAATGACATCAGAGCATTTCAAATTGAAGAATTCAGGACTGAGCTGTTTACAGTAATATAACGGAAACCATTTTAAAGCCTAATAATTCATAATATGATGCAAGTACTCATTTAGATTGCAGAGGAGGCATTTTCAAGCTTTGTGCACACACTTTTGACAGCCTGAGAAATGCTCGCAGGATTTCATTGGCAGTAGGCACGGCAAAAGACATTACAGGTCCTTCCACCCGAGTAGCTTCACTCACGGCTTGGAGAACAAAGTGCGTGTGCTCTTGTTTCTCTCACATGCAGGAACTTAAGGAAAACCAAGGAATGAAGCCAAACTGAAAGATGACAGGTGTCATCATGTCCAGGCGCGTTTAGAAAGATCGTATCGTGCCATTCAGATGATCACGACGCAAACATCAATTGATGGTAGATTTTCTAAACTACACAAACTGATTTGCTTCCTTTGCAAGACCCATTTCTGAACAATACCTTCCTTCCATGCATGGCAGACTGACAGCAGGCTGGTCCATAGTGGACTGCCAAAATAAGGAAAATTGAAGGTAAAAGGACACCAACTCAGAACATGAACCTATTGCATATTATGCTAATGGAAGGCATAAGATGAACTACAAATTGCAACTAACCCTTGGTGTGCACTCGATGCTACGACACGCACAAACATTCTTGCCTATTGCAATTAGCTCAAATGAATTTTTCTGCATGCACACAGTGAATATATTGTATTCCAACAAACATTTACCTACAGTTGAAATAAGTATAGGTCTTTGAGTCCACCTAAAGGTTTCTTGGATGAGAGAAAATGATTGCTAAGGGGTTTAGGCACTCACTTTAAATGAAGCATCAGTCCACCAGTTTTCAACTTATTTTAAGCCTGATTTCCCAAGGCAATGAGACAGCAGTGAGATGTCTATCAGTTTCCATCTGTTCTCTTTTCTCTCTCAACACTTTCCCACACTAAATGCTTTTGGGGTCAGTAGCCAACTTCAGCATTTTGAAAAACAGTGGTATTCTTAAAAAGACTAAGTGCCTACAGCTTCCCTGCACAGTATATAGCCCTGGCTCTAAGGACATTGGTAAGGCCAAATGGGCAGGAAAAGAAAAAAGGCTCCAGAGTAAAGTGATGTCATTTCTCCACCCCATTCCCAGTAGATAAGAGTCAGTTACTCATTATTGGGAAAAATGGAAAACTGGGATATATACAAATGGAAGAAAACCAGGGAGTAACAGAACTCCAGGAGCACAGCCGTGGCATTGAGTGTGCTTTCACCACATCTTCAGTTCCTATCAGGGAGTAACATAATGAAGCGATAATACTTCCAGTCCAGACTACCATTTCCAGAAACAATATGGCTGCTATGAGAGCACAATGAACCATCGTTTAAAAGGCTCAGTGGCTCAGGATAGAAGCTACATAGTATGTCCGTTAGATCATTCACAGAGAGCAGAAGTTACAGAATTAACCTAAAGTGTAAAAGATCCAAGAAGATTTTTCTGTGGGACTCCATCTCTCACATCACAGGAGAAGATGTTATCCACAAGCTAAACAGGAGGGGTCAGTATGCTCCACATTTTATTATGTGGCCACTGAACTTTGTGGACATAATAATAATTTAAAGAAAGGAAGCAAGGAAAGAAAATAACTAGCGTTTGATTGCAGTACTCCATAAAGGACAAATGGAGACTTGAATTCTAGTCCTATAACTGTTTATGTCCAAATTTTATCCAAAGATTATTTCATGTCAATAGCACTCACACTATGTATCACGGTATAGCTGACATTCAAGGTTATGAAGACCAGCACAGGGGTCTGTACTAATCACCACCATGCATAAGTGCCTTTTTTGATCTCAGCGCAAAGTAGTAAATTCAGTTTGACTATAGAAACCAATTCACTCCTCCTAGGGCACTGTATATCACAGCCTCAAAGAGTGGTTGTTTATCTAAGATAGCTCAATCCTTCTACTCATGCGTGGAAGTCACGTTCAATTCATTTGAGACCTAAAAAACGATGAAGCATAACAAGATGATCTGATGATGTCCTTGATTGTTACATGTTGAAATAGCAGAGGCGTGCTTTTGATTTACAAATAGACAATCACTTATCGCCTTTCCCAATACTCTAATGGTCAGGGTGATTAAAGCCTATCAATACCCTCAGCACCCTGACACTAATACTGTTCTACAGCTTTTAGAAAAAATGGGTCAGGAATCCTTTCCTAGTTTGCCCTAGGATGGTTATCATACATAAGCAAAAAAACAAGAAGTGAGAAACGGGTAGTCAGTGACATTCACAATCTTTGACACGGTACCTCTGCCATCAGAACCCTATGATACAGGTGCAGAACATCTGAGATCATTCCCTAATGATACTGCTAGGTAACATAGCATTTGGGGATGCAAAAATACACATGTAATAACAAAACTGCTGTTTTGCCCACAAATAGCTCTATTAGCAGTACAACTCTCCCAAGTTCTATATAGATTAGCATGCTTACTGTGCTTTGTCACAGAAGCCTTGGTCAGATATGCCTTTTGAATATATATATATATATATATATTTTAGTGAGAATCAGTTCAGGAACTATTTCAAATACTTAATTTTTCAAAAATTCACTTGAAACAGCAATTTAAAGAATTTGGTGGTGGTGGTGGTGACTATAAAATTTATATTGCATTTTTTTTTTCTTCTCCAAATTGATCTCACAGTAACATTCAGTTTAAAAATAGATATGCTTTCCTCCTTCACTCCCAATACTGAAAACATCCTGGGTTCTGAAAATCAAGCATATACTTTCTTCTGAGTCATAATCACCATTAAAGTGATAAAGATAAATGTGCTGCTGGTCAAGCTGTATTCTCAGTAACAGTCCTGCAATTCTATCAGAGGCAGATTGAGAAGGACAGTGTCACACACGTGTGATATACAGCAAACCTTATGCATCAGAAAATTATTACTAAATCTTTGTGAAGAAATAGCACACAGCTTGAATTTCAAACTGGAGCACAGTTTTGCAGACTAACAGTTAAAATAGATTTGTGAACTGAGTAAACCAGTTGGATTCACTTAGCATAGAAAAATCCCCAAACATGCGTTCCCTTACATCTCCTCTATAACAAACGGCAATTTCTGAATTTCACTGTCACTAAACAATTACCCAACTCAATAGCTTGACAGGACCAAAGCCCATGATAGGATTGTGAAACAGTCAGCTAGCAAGAGCACACTTAAAGCACTTGCATACAGCTTATTAAGGATATCTGACAGTGGCTTAGGGTGTGACCTTCTGTCATGACTTCAAGGACTGTGCTTACTGTCCAAAACAATGGTGAAAGTTCAGCGAAGGGTGACAAGACTAATCTTCTAATAGATTTCCTGTATCACAATTTCCTTGTTACGTGCTTATTTATCAGCATCTCCACAATGCTGCCAAGCTGGCAGTGAACTATTATAGGCACAAATGTAGACCACCAGAATCTGTGATACCAAACTTCACAAAAGTAGTTAAGTATAGTAGAATAGAGATGACATAGCTGGGACTGTGGAGCTGTGGTAGACTGGATGGCAAGGTTAGCTAGGGTTTATCTATAGTGACTAGTTCAACTTACAGATTTATGAGTGGCTACCCTACTTTTAAATACACTGTACAGCACCTGGACTTGTACAAAGTGTTCGACACTGTCTCACATGACATCCTTGTCTCGAAACTGGAGCGACATGGATTTGATGGATGGACCGCTCGGTGGATAAAGAACTGGCTGGATGGTCACACTCAGAGTGGTGGTCATTGGCTCAATGTCTGAGTGGAGATCGGTGACGAGCGGCATTCTTCTGGGCTCGGTGCTGGGACCTGTGCTGTTTAACATCTTCGTCGGTGACATGGATGATGGCATTGAGTGCACCCTCAGCAACTTTGCCGACGACACCAAGCTGTGTGGTGCGGTGACACGCTGGAGGGAAGGGATGCCATCCAGAGGGACCTGGACAGGCTGGAGAGGTGGGACCATGCCAACCTCATGGAGTTCAACAAGGCCAAGGGCAAGGTCCTGCACCTGGGTTGGGGCAATCCCAGCACCAGGACAGGCTGGGTGGAGAATGGATCGAGAGCAGCCCTGAGGAGAAGGACTTGGGGGTAAGGATTTGAGTGAAAGAGGGTTAAGTCAAATGTCTGCACATACGTCATGGGCTAGGAGCTCCCACAGATGCTCAGCCGGCACATTGTGACTTGTTAAAGCTAGAGTAACTTGATTACATGGCTTTCAGTGAATTCAATTCACAGATCTCCTATTATGAAATAAAATTGTCCTACTGCACTTTTGCTTAAGTAAAACCAAGTTCAACATGCAGCAAACTGCTTTCTTTCAATGGAAATACCTGCTTGCTTTAAATACATGTAACTCTACAAAACACACCAGCCAAGAGACAGTTACAACTTGCCTCCTAATCCGAAACTCTGTAGCCAAATAAAAGGAGCTAGAAAAAATCAGACTGACATGTTTCAAAATATCTCTCTAGATCAATTTTAATATAGTATTTTGTACATTAAACTTCATTTTGCCAATTCAATAGTCATATTTGATCACTTGTTAATGTATAATGATATGTTGCAAGGAGCTTTGTTAAATAACCCAAAGAATCAAGAGAGCAAATTACTGATCAGGGCAGAGATAATAAAGAAAATATTTGTTGCATTAGAAAGGCAAGAGAGCATTCTGGATAGGAAAATATTATCCTTTCTGTACATGTATACAGTGGGTTCATACACTTTTAAAAAATGTAATAGATCTCTTGTGCTTGAAGAGCAAAGCATTAATTTTCCTTTTAAGCAAAACTTCAAAAAGTTCTGTGGAATTCAAGCAAACTGCCTTATAGATGTTAGCATTTGAATAGCATCTTCATCTCACCATGAACGTGCTACAGAATCCATTGTCCAGTGAGTTTATATAGCTACCATTTTTATTTAAGAGATTACTTTTAAAATACTTCATAATTATCGTTTAAACCAGTTAGTTAAATTGCATTGAACTAAAAGGTTGGGCATTTTTCCGAAAAACAGGTTACACAACTGGTCTAAGTCAGTTTTTCTCTGCTGTGATGAAAATAAGCATTATAATTTAAAGATTGTGCTGGAGGATTTATTTTCTATTCAGATAAAAATATTCATTCATATTAAATGTTAAATCTTCTACCTTATTATCTGTTAGGTCTTATCTGAGAAATAGCAGTTTTTTCCTCTTTCCTATAAACAGATAACTAGAAAACTAATGTAGGCATACATAATGAAGGCTACTTTTTAAGCTGCATCATAGAAGTGCTAAATAAAACGAAGTCAAAAATTACGTAATTTCAAGACGTTTACAGGCTTTTTTAAACAACTATAGATATATAAACTTTTCTGCCGTATTACTTATAGGGAAATGGATGCAGAATACTAATGCTCAGCTGTATGGTTTACTATTTTTCTGAAACAGCTACCATCACTGCAGCTTCAGCATTAGGCAGAAAAGCAATTTTTCCAACATTTTACCATGGAAGCTGATGAGAAGTCGGTTTTGTCAACAGAGTTACTACTCATGATGAAGACCTGAAAACACAATTGTTTGCTCATATTGTTGTGAGAAAGAAAGGAAACAGATTGTGCACACACAGAGTCAAGTTTGCCAACTCCATGCTCTACATCATGCTCAAAACCTCAAAATAAACACTTCTTAAAACTGAAGTGATAATCATATAATATGCAATTCAATTACACAGCTTTGAAATTCATCCTACAAAAAAAGAAAAAGCTATGGTGGTTTTGATTACCAGCAAAATCGGACTGTTAAATATAATTTGCTAACTGTACCCCAGTACAGGTACACCTAGAATAGTTTATCAAGTAGAATGGAAACCGTGCAAAATTACAACTGACTAAGTCTCTCATCCACAGGTGTATCTTTTGAGTCATGAAGCACAGAATTGTTGCCTTAGTGAAGAGGAATATTAATTTAGTGCCAGATTAGCTGACTCATGATGAAACAGCTGGTATACAGTCACTGTAAAACTTTTCTAAAATGTGAGTATAAAAAAAAAATAATGCTTTTATTATGTGTTGGGTTTGTTTTTTTCACTATTTCAATAGCAGACTGTGTTTTCAGAATAAATGTTCCAGTTTTTAATTAGAGTGCAATTGCACATTTCGATAAAAAAGATGCATGCCACAGATCATACATTCTTGAGAGATGACATACAAGCTGAAAATGCCCTTCAAAGTCCTTCAGCAAGGTCCTTTTACTTTTCTAAGAGGAAAATGTGAATGCATTATTTCCTCAAGAGTTATTGTTTAATTAATTTAGTAAAGCTTGTACAGTTGCAACAAACTTGTATAGAAAAAGATATAAATGTGCCTGTACACATTGCCAAATCCAGTATATTATTATTGCCTGAAAGAGAGAAGCACACAGTGTTGGGTGGATTAGATTCTGCCCCAAAACACGTAACAAGCACCACTTTCAACTCACCACAGAGATCCTTAGCTGTGAACTATTAACATTCATGAGAACTTCAGTCTGAGACTCATGCATCAGCTGATGATGCATCAGGGTACTCTTATCTTATTTTTTCAGACTTGTTAAATGCATTTCATCTGATTTCAATTTTGCAAGATATATTGCAATGAAGAATAGGTGTGTGACTGCAACAAGGTAAAGTTTTGCCATAACTCATTTTCAAATAATCTAATACCATTATGGATAGCATGAAGAGACAAAGATTCTGAATTTAAAAAATACTGATGAGATGTTTTATAATTATGGTAAATAGATTATAGAAGAATCACTCATTAACTCCAAAGAACACTGGGACAAATAGCATGAAGCTATAATTCTACAGAAGGAAAAGGCAGACTTTCCATGGATTAATGTTTTAAATGTTGATCCCTTTATTGGCATTTCTTATTTTAAAATGTGTGTTTCAAATTAAGGCCACATAAAATAATTTACTTCAGGTAACAGTTGCATTATCTCATTACTTGATATATCATAGTATAAAGTTGCAACACTTCAGGATTAAAAGGTATGCAGAGGGAATGTTTCAATTCTACCAAAAGCACTACAGGCAATTCATCCATTTACTAAAATAAATAGGATTCATAAAAATTCAAATGCATTATACCTGCACTCATCTCTACTAAGCACTCAGATACTCCTATTCAGGAGCGTATCACTGTATTACTGGAGTCTCCCTGCTGCTCCATGTACACACATTTATGATCCACATTCTTTACATAAATCAAATTATACTCCAACTGGAAAATTTTACAAAGAATTTCAGTACCAGGTAATTAAGAAGAAAGACCAATGAAAGTATCAAAATCCAGATGGAAGTAAAATAAGAGATCTCACTAAACTCGTACTGCATGAAATAAGCAAGACCATTAGTACAATTTTTATGATCTAAACCTTTTTTTATATTCATCAAGGTAAAGGTATGTTTTCACCTCATGTTAACTAGCACACAGTAAACAACTCAAAGTAAAAATCCCAGTGACAGAAAGACAGTTACAGAGGCACAAGAAGGACAGGGCAAACTTTGGAAGAATAAGACAGTATTTGGTTTAGTTATCTAACTGAACAGCCTATGGCTGTGTGACAGGTACAGTCAAGGGGAGTCTTCACAGAGCAAATAAGCTTCTATTTGGGAGCTTATAGACCAAGCCATGTCCTTAGGTATTTTCATGAACACATAAAAGTTACACAGTATCCTGCCTTCAGCCAGTTTTTATGTACTTTTCTCATATGTTAACTACCACAAGGCAAATGCAAAAATTCATTCTTGAGGAAGAGACATGAGATTTTTAACACTCATAAATTTAACGTCAAACTAGATTAAAAAAGTAATAAACTAAAACTCACTATCTTGGAAGGAAGTAAATAGTAAACTAAACATAATGAACTGCAAAGTTACCAGAAGAAAATAAATATCACTAAAAGAAACCACTGTTGACAGTAATCAAATGTAATTTAATTACTAAGTTTAATACTAACAACGTTCAAGGAGTATCTTTTACTAGGTGACAGCTCAGAAAGGAGAGAACATTGAATTACTTCTGCATTTGGGTTTTTTCCTGTATTAGCTACACAGTTAGAATTTGGCACAATGTTTCTGCATCAGAATGCCTTTAATTTTACATTTATTACCATGATAAGTTGCTGAATAATAATTTGCAGCAGATTATACTTCATTATAAGATACACAGTATTTCAAGATTACAATAAATGCTGTTATAACAATGACTTTAGTTTCATGTCATTGATATAATAAACCATCTGCCCAAAAAAGCTCAATTAAGTCTATTGTATCTATGCATAAATACTGCATTAAATCAGTATTATTTCCCATACACCTAAAAATAGCTTATCAGCCTATTATCATTACACCCCTTCCACAAAGATGCTCAACATTTAATTGCCCAATGAAACATATAGTACGTTACTAAGATTTCATCTTCAGAGGCAAAACTAGAAGAGAAAAAGTAGTGCAAGTACACACTGTTAGATGATCATATTGCATTTTAAGGTTTTTTTTCAAGTTTACTTTGTTCATGCTTACGCAGTATCTCCACACAATATCCCATGATACAAATCTGACAAAGACACACCTCAAACATTCAGTTATTTACTGCAGCATTTACCAAAAGCTTTGAAGATGATTAAAATAGAACATATAAAACACCTTGCATCATCTGAAGTTGTCAGACAAAAATCACCATCTAGATTTTAAACTGAATGGTGCCACCTGCGTAAGAATTTAATGTGCTTCTTGTCTGCTTTGAATGAACCAATGTCTGACACATGGCCCCAGTATCACGTCTGGATCTTTCAGCAGCACTTAAATTAAGGGAATTACCTCTTTGTTTCTCTAAATGTTGGATAAACCATTGGCTGTCCCCCAGAAATGATCAACAGAAAGTCAGCATGTTACTCACCAATAAAGTAGTTGTTTCCTAATGCAAGTATTTCTTCTGAAAGAACAAGTCCACCCAGTGCCTGAAGAAGAGTGACACTTCTGCCATCAATAAGTGAACACTGTTTAAACCCAGTGGTTGTCACCTTCCACAGCAAGATAAGAGAAGCAGTAGCATCTTGCCTTATTCTAAGAAAACAAATTATAAGAATATTTACAGGGGAAATAAGTGTTATCAGGAAGTACATCACTGCAGACTGAAAGCTTATCAACAAAGAAGGAAAACTTAAATGTAGCAAGTATGGAATCAGAAAAAGGCCTGAAGGTCTGTCCTTTCAGCATGTCCACAAGAATAAGAAAATGCTTCAGTAGTAAGATTTGCATAATAGCATATGTAGTAGCAAATTTAATCATACCGAGCCTCAATTTCTAATACTTAAGGACACCATCATAGTGCCCAAGAAATTTTACATAAACATGACATTATAGTAAAGCATCCTTATTCAGTCTTCATGTTCATGTGTTTTTGAATAGTACCTCCATTCTACATCTGCAGTGCAATCATTTTCTGCAGCTGAAGTACATCCAGACCTCTTGTTTACTGAGGGACACTCAACTTTCGTTCAATACAGTGAAATGGATCCTGGTAGAAATCCTCATTTGTTTGACATACCAGATTGAAGGTTCAGAAGAGTTTATTCTTGTAAATAAAGTGAGTCATGTATTTCTCCCAAGGTCACTGGGTCCATGGTGTCTTCCTGAATATTGACATATTGGATAAGTATCTATAACTGTACATATACAGTCAGCTCCACTAGAGAGCACTGTGTCTATGTCAGTGTCTCTTTCCTCTCAGGATAATTTTTTCCCTACTCACCTCCATAAAGAAAAAATAAAAACCTGTCATGTTTCTGGCAAGTTCCCAAATATTTGCATTCATTTCCTCTGAAGGTATCCCAAATGAGTTCAAACAACCCTTCAAAAATTCAAACACAACTGCATGCATCTGCTGAAAACTGATAATTCTCTGCTGCTGAAAACAGGCGTCCAAGTACCCAGAGAAGTTCTGTTCCTCAATTTCCTGTACTGAAATTGTTTCAGTCCTCCTAAAAACACAGGCCAATCTCTTCTTTGTCACTTCTTACTTGAGTTCAAAACAAGAAATACAAAGTTTTGTAATCATGTTTGACACAAGTAGAAACAAATGTTGGAACTAGGCATCCCTGGAGGTGTTTAAGAAATGTGTAGACAAGGCACTTGAGGACATGGTCTAGTGGGTATGTAGTGTTGGGTTGATGGTTGGACTGGATGATCTTACAGGTCTTTTCCAACCTTAGTGGTTCTGTGATTCTGTGATCATAAGAAGCAAATTTCTGACATTGTT
This sequence comes from Eurypyga helias, assembly GCF_000690775.1. NCBI lineage: Eukaryota > Metazoa > Chordata > Aves > Eurypygiformes > Eurypygidae > Eurypyga > Eurypyga helias. The sequence goes on from NW_010264058.1 coordinate 78,304, forward strand.
TTGGGTCCTCTTTAAGAATGAGCCCCACCACTACCGCCAAAGCTGATCATCTCACTTTTCAAACAGCATAGCAACTACTTTCACAGTTTAGGTCACATCTCATAAACAAAACAAATTAAAACCATTAAACTGGAATTATTCACCTTTCATAAATAGCTGTTGAACCAGAGATGTTACTTGGGCCTTCAACACAGAAAATGCAATTAAATTAAGGTAGATATTGACCTGCATTAATTTACCCAGATATAAAACACTACTAAAGGTATATAGTGTAAAAAATGGCCAAAAATGACTGTGTACTCTGCAACCTCCTTTAAAATGCGATCCCTCCATCAAGGATCTTGCATACAGCTGTAGAATCTATAAATGCCAGCTTATACCTGATTTTGAGAAAAGACACTTGTTTGCTTACAGATTCCAGCCAGCTGGAGCATCCACACTTAGATTTCTTCCTGATTTTATGCTTAAATGCTCATGAATTACTACAATTCAAAGTCCTGTGGGAAGAGTAGGACAGCTCCCACTCTTAACAGATATGGCTCCAAACTGTCTGCAGCCTGTCTGCTTACATCATTTTGTTTTTTCCTGCAAGCACAGCCTTTTTTAACTGAAAGATAAGATGACAGCATGAGAAAAGTCAGCTATCTTAGGAAAATCTAAGCTTAAAATTGCAGTAGAGCTGTGAGCCAGAGAACTACGTTGGCAGATTTTTTATTTGAAATAAATTTCCAATAAAAAAATGCTTCATCCCAGCTGACAGAATCAGATCCTTCTAGGAAGTCAGGTTCTGTTAATTAAAAGTAACAAAGCTAGTATTTGATTGAAAAAGCATGAGTTTGAAAAGTTAATAACACAGAATAAATTCCAATTTTGGAGAAATGTGGTTTGTAGGACATAAAAAACAATTTCACAGCTGATGACAGCAACCAAATCAATAATTCAGAAGTCAAATAGAAATGTACAAAATACGTGCATTTATACAGTCAATGACAACACATTCTACCAGCAAGTGCATCTTGAGATAAAAGAGAGGAAAAAAGTATGTTCACTGCATGGAGAAAGGAAATGTCATATCTTCTCCAAACTGATGTCTTCAGCATGTCTGCTCTAATTTCTAATGCATTCTGACAGCCCAGAGACAGTTTACATGCTTACATCTTCTAAAACATTCAATATGTGGGAAAAATTACAGCAGGCAAAGAGCTGTTACAATACTGTTAGATGCCTCAAGTCTGTCTGAAGTTCATTCTTATATTTTTAGCCATCAGACAAATCTGCCTATCTGAAAAACTGTTTTCTAAAACATCCAGGCAAATTAAAACAAAAGCATTTTTCTATTTCTTCACATATGACAAATATTCTTACTTTACTGATGTATTCTGTGGAACTTCAAAGGAGATAAGTCGGCCTCCAGCAGAGGTATTGGAACTGGCATTTCCACAAGCCACATCTGGCATTATCTGAAAATAAAAATGGCTTCATTTAACACTAAACCAGAAAATCTGACTAGAGAAAACACGAAAGAATTTTTTTAAAAGCAACACTAACTGTCCAGCAGTCATGTTGTAAAAACTATCAGGATGGACCAAAACATTCACCCAAAGATGAATGCTATCAACAAATGTTCTGAAAATTCACGTAACCATCCTTTTAGGTTTTTGTTTAAACATAATCTTCCTGCACATATGTATGAACCTCTAAAAGTGATCACGTTTAAGAAAAGATGAGTAGGCTTCTAGTCATTTAAAATAATAAATAAAGCTCTAATATTTGCCACATCCAAGAAATAGTGCATCATTAATTTAGGTGATCTTCAAGGATTTATAAGAGCAAATACTGATATTGTCTTTCTACTACATTGAACTATGCTTTTTTCCAAGCACAGATTACTTTAAAAAAATACTCTCCCACTTGTCCAGGACTATTATTTCCAAGGAAATTTGCTTGGACAAAAGAGTGTTTTCAGACAGAAAAAAAAATATGAGCACAGCTGAGACGGAAAGGATATATTTACTAAACCTGTAGTGCCTACGAAGCATTGAAATCAGTTACTGTATTAAGTAGATTTACTAATATTTATATTCGTATTATTACTAGTATTAATATTAACTAATAGTTTGAAACTATTAGTGTTTCCAGTGACCTTTTTTCAAATAAGTAATACTTTATGTGGCATAATTGAATCATTCCACTGCCCACATTAACATCATCAGAAGTTTTAATTAAGTAGTTCTCAGTTACCTTCATCAGCTTGCCTAAGAAATATCACACTGTAAAAATAAAAAGTCGGTTTCATCTTCAAATTGCTAGGCAGATTTTGTAATCTTATTTTTCAGTCATCTAGAATAAGTGTGCAACCTTTTTACGTCAACCTTACTGGCAAAGTGAAAATGCAGTCTGACACAATTCCATGAAATAATCATCCATGAAAGAAAATGACAGAACCTAATTTGTAAATTTAAGTAAAATTCAAATTTATACTTCAAGCATTACTATGAACACCTGTTAAAATATGAACAACAGAAGTCCAGAATATGATGCAAGAAGTAATTTTTAGGAGACTCATTTTGACTCAGGCAAGACACATATTAATTATTCATATTTCACAAAAATGATTACTCAATTCATTGTTGAATTCTCTGTCACATCAAACATGAACATATGTAGTTTATGAAAATATAGTGAGATGCAATTTTATTGTATTTGTTCAAATAAATTTTGGAAAAAGATAACATATCCATTACAATTTTTTAATCTTTGAAGTCAAAACTACAGAGCTAACATTCAAGTACAATGAATCCAAAATGAGTTTGGCTAACTCTCTTCCTTTTATATTTCCCAATGTTTAAACTTCCATTTTCTCTGAGAATCTATATGCCTACCAGAACAAAGGGAAAATAAGAAAACAGCACGTCTGTTCTCATAGTATTATAATACATCTAAAAATACACACATTTTTCCAGTATTTATATAGCTTCACAATTTCATGCATCTATTACCTTAGAACGCAAGAGGAAAAACATAATTTAAGCATTACAAACTTTTAATATTGGATAGTAAGGCAAATTAAAAGTAAAGAGGATTGATCTCTCTGAAACTAGAAACAAAATGACAAAAAATTAAAGAAGCAGGGCTGAACAAAGTGGCTGTAAAGAAGAGCTGAGATTTAACCTTATGAAAATGGAAAAAAAAACCAAACCAAGACAACCTAGGTTTGCAAATATATCAGAATTAAGGATTACTCAGCAGGCAAAGCACATGTAGGAAATATTTCAATGGTAATCAGAAGAGGAAAAGGCCAGGTCTTCTATTAAGAGACCTGTAACGCTTGATTTCTTTATCTAGGAACTCCGTTCATAATTGGCCCTGACTTCACACTCTACAAATCTGACAAAATAATCATCTAAACCAGCAAAGCACTAAACCCAGGATTTTACAATAGCTGAAATTTGATTTTTTTTAAATAATATTTTTAAAAATGGGACTTGAGTAGACAAAACACACAGGAAGAAGCAGCAGCTCTCATAAGGAACCAAAAACGGTTCCAGCAGTGTCCTATTTCTGACAAAAACTATAGAGATAAAAATAACAGCTTTGACACCTGAACTATGAAACAATTTATACAGTTTTTCCACAGCTGTGCAAAATTTGTATAAGGATTTTTAAGTATGTCTCTTTCCTGTCTTAACAGATGTCTGCAAAACTGAAAGATTGAAGAATGACAGCAAAGAAGAATTACAAGAAGAAAGGACACTCAGAAGATTAAATTAATTGTAAGTCTCACTGAAAAAAAAGAGTCAAAAAAAAATCTAGAATTGGTGGGAGATATTTAAACAGAACTCACTACAAAACATACTGAAATGATTTTCAGAAGGTAAAATAAAGAGCATTCCTATCCTAATTCCTCTTTAAAATTTAAAAAGTGAGGTGGCTAAAGTAAAAAATACAAACCACCTGAAGTAATTTAAAGACAAACTTAAAAAAACTTTATATATAACTGCAATGACATCCAACTCTTCCAAAATGACCCTGAAGCACTCAACACTACAGAACCTTTAAGCCAGCAATCAAGGTCCTTGGAGAACCGACTTACAGAGACAAGACAAATGATGTGGCTACTTTAAAAATATCAGCAAAGAAAATAAAATCTTCACGGACCTGCCACAGCCTAAACTATGGTTAGGAGCTGTGTACAAAGCTTCTACAAGAGGAGTTCCTACAAGTAGGGGCTCCTACACCAGCACAGAATATATTGGAGAGATGCTCTTCAATGTATTACTTAGAGATTGAAATGCTTAAACATCAAATTGCTGACAGGAAATCCAGAGTTCCTCTTCACGTACATGGTTCCATAAATTTGCATCTAAATCATGGTTGGGTTTTTTTGTTTGTTTGTTTTTTATTTTATTTTAAGAGAACATAATGTATAAAACCAGTATTTCTGCCTCAAAGGTTTTAACAGTGTTAACTTTCCGAGTCTTTACATGAGTAGAAGAGCAGCACCATTGGAGAAAGCAAGAGTGAAATCTCCAGGAGAGTACCTATTCCTACAATCAGCCTCTACCTGGAGCTTAACAAGAGAGCAGTGACTCGGCCAGATTACCTTACCAGGCCATAGCAGTAGTCCAGATGAGACTGCAAAGGAAATCAGGTGTGGTACCTAAGGACTGTTCCTCCATATTACAATTTTCTGATAAAATTAAATAGTGCGAATTGTACTGAGACTCTCCTGCCTCACACACCAACCGGAATAATGGGATATACACTTAATTCAGCAAGTGGTGAAATATATACATAAAGCCCAAGGCAATATTTTTACATGACTGCTTTCATTACTATGATAAATTAAATGTATTAGCCTTCAATTCAATGAGGCTAAGAAAAGTAATGTACAGGCTCCAAGTCTACATTTATGCTAAGATACGTATCCGCAGCCTCTCACTACTGAAAGTGGTTCTCTGAAGTTATTTGTTGTACATGAAACCTTAGAGTATGTTTCTTGGAAAGCTGACCAACATTTGTAATCCTACAAGGCCTTATCAGCACAGGCAGATTAATCCTGGACAGTGCAAAATACAACCGTTCTGCTACTGTGATACGTTAGCATCCCTTTTGTATCCCAACCCTCTGAGTTCAGAGAGTTGCAGAACACTTTTACTTCTTACAAAACATGCTACACTTTCCTCAAGCTTAAAAATGGAAAGACCAAATTAGCCTTCACAATTCCTCACTACTGTATTAATATGACATTAATATTTCTGAAAATTAACAGGTACTTCCAAACACTGGAAGAGGCTGCCCATGATTCTTGAGAACTCTCCATCCTTGGAGGTATTTACGACCCAACTGAACACACTTCTGAGTAACCTGCTCTAGGTGGGCTCTGCTCTGCTTTGAGCAAGGGGGTTAGATGAGATAAATCTCCAGGGGTCCCTTCCAAACTCACCTACACTGTGACTGTAGGTAAAAATTCATTAGCTAATTACCTACTATGTCTTTCCTGTAAATTGCCACTGCAACTTTAGTGGCACCACGGCTTTCACAAAGCTCTGCTCCAACATACTATGAGTGCTTCATTTTGAAAATATCCCCAAAGGTTACACAAACCCATGTGTGTGCTTGTGTGTGCACGCTCACATGCGCACACAGACACCTGAGTATTTTTAATTGACCCTTTCCTCCCGTGCTCTCTGTAAAGCTTCTCTTTGGGTAATCTCTTGTCTTTCCATCTCAAAAAGCCATTCTCCTGTTTTTACCTCCTAATGGGGCAACAAAGAAATCTGCACAGTCTTGCAGCCAAAGCAAAGTCTGGAATGAAACAGAATACACACACCATTTCCAAACATCATTCTTAAACTAAGTAAAAGAATATGATCTCATCTTAGAGAAAAGACTGATGCTTAAAAGAAAAAAACCTGTGCTTAAAAATCTAAACGTACTTGAAAAGACATTATGTTAATGGAAGGAGTATGAAAATGAGTTCTTCGAGAAAACAAGACTATGTTCTGGGGTGGTCTCCCATGGACACTGACACAGCCATTAAGACAGCTAACCTTCCGTTTTTTCAGTAGGATAGAAACTGTCATGATTAATGCATTGTGAGGAATGTTCTTGCAAATGCTAACTCTTTCAAATCTTCTTCCAAGGGATTACATATTAACTTTTAACTCAAAAAAGCAAGTTTAATAACATGCAGTTTTGTCTTTTCTGACCATACAACTACTTTTCCAGCAAGGTAAGGCCTGCAGGATTTCTCCTTTGCCAACCCTCTAAGCATGGTACCTCTTGCTTTCGAAGAAACGTAGTATGTTTGTCAGCTTTCCTGATTCAAGGGAAAAATACTATTGGACAGAAATACAACAGGTTAGATCCTGACTATGAGATCTTGAATAGCTGTCTGCAAAGAATTAAGAAGCGAAGACAGAAGTAGGAAAATAAAAAGTCAATATAATAGCAATAGAAGAGGGGGGAAAATTGTTGTTTTCTTGTAGTCAAGATGCCAAGCAATAAACCAGGATCATTTCTGGCACAGAAATCCCATTCAGACAGAACAAATTCATAAAAGAAAGAAAAACAGTTCCCTTGACCTGTAACACACTTCTGAAAACCTAGTGTCACATAGCTCAATGCCCACAGGTGTATTTTTCTGCCCTCCAGAGTTTCCAATAAGGACAATGCTTGAAAGAAAACTAGAACAGAGAGAAAATAAAGGCTTATTTCTAACACATCTCATCAGTGGGAGAAAAAAGCAAGTGTTTAGAGTAGGAGTAGTGCCTCTCTAAGGAACACCAAGGGAAGACTGACAGACTGCATCCAAAAACAGTATCAAATGAGGAAGGCTTGCCAGTTATTGTAGCACTGAAATGCGATGTAAGGAAGGCTACATATCCGCCCAGCAAATCCTATCACTGGCACTTGATGTTTCTTTGCGTGTCAGAGCTAAGGCACCTCTGCAGAGACAGCAATCACACTGCCAAGAGGATCGAGCACATTCTGATCTATGGCATCCTCTAGCTAACACTACTGAACTCGGTAGCTCTGCCTCGGGTCAACAATGCCAGCATTACACCAGAAGTAGGTGCTTCAGCAGGCGCAGCAGGTTATTTTACACAATGACACTTTCTCACTTTCTCCCACTGCCTGCGTAATCATATTAGCCAGACGTGTTCTTGTCTCAACCTGGCCAGCAAAATCACTGTCAGCTTCATAAAATCTGGTTTTGACTGGGACATAGTTAATTTTCTTCACAGTAGCTAGCTGCAGGGTGCTATGTTTTGGAGTTGTGAAGAATACAGTGTTGATAAGAGGGATGTTTTATTTATTGCTTAACAGTGATTACACAGAGTCAAGGCCCTTTCTGCTTCTCAGAAGGCCCTGCCAGCGAGTAGGCTGGGGCTGCACAAGGAGCTGGGAGGGGACACAGCCAGGACAGCTGACCCCAACTGACCAAAGAGACATTCCATGTAGTTTCTATGTATTTAGCAACCCCAAATGGATCTCTCCTCCTTGATTCTGTTCAGCCTCCTTCTGAACCCACAGCACACTTTGAAAAAAATTCTTGAACATTTAGTGACACAGGAAGAAGTCAAAGATTCAAAGGTGTCCACTGCAAACGGAATTATTCCTCCAGCATGTTCCATTGCTGCAGGGCAGGAGCACTGTCTTTCAGGATTTTCCACCTGACCCAGCCGTACTCCTTTTAAAGACTTATAATTTACTGACTAAGGGCACACGTAAAACAAATGCTGTCCCCCCTGTAAGGGGAATTACAGGTTTATTGTAGCTTCTAATCACTAGTTCCAAAAACTTGAATCTGAGCAGTAGTATTGCAGTATAAATAAAAGGTTAGACTAGGACTCACGTGCTTAGTATTCTAATTCCTGGCTGCGCACCTGGCAAATCACTTTACTGCTCTGTGCTTCTGTTTCTCCATCTGTAAAATGTGAATAATATTGCTGATTTCCTTTGAAAAACAAAAATCCAAGAGCTACTAAGGAAAAGTAATATATAAATAGGGTACTGCAATTCTTACAGTTGATTTTGTATACAGAAACCTTTGTTGAATCTGTTATATGAGTAGGATTAATGAGATGGTTTCTTTTTACTTCCATTATTGCCTAATATATATATCTCTTTTCTACACGGTAACACAAGAGATCAGTGGACTGTGGAAATGTGGATTGCTGGATGTCTCTCTCTTGGAAATGGAACAACTCAGTTGCCCAAAGCAGGAAAAAAGTTCTCTTTCAACAGCTGATCATGAAGATAAATTTCTATGATATTAAAGAAACCAACAGACAGGAATATTTTTCCCTCAATGATTTGTGCTTGTAGCCCTTAATCTGCATATCAGGAAGAGACCAGTTTCTGATAGCAAGAGCTCTCTAAAAAAATGAAGCTGTATCCAAAGACATCTGTATGTTGTCTGTGTGCAGACATTATCAGGAAAGTTCAGTCAAGCACTGCCAAGCATAACCCCAGTATCTAAGGAATACAGTAAAAATGGCCAACTCTAACCATACACTGTGCCTCTCTTAGACAGTTTACTTCTTTCAGGTCTTCATTCTTTGAGTCCCTAAAACCTCTTGAGAAAGCTTCCATGGAAACTCTGTCCTTCCAAGATAGTGAGACCTTTCATTTGGAGAGATTCTGGCAAAATTTCTCTCTGAGCAGTCAGACAGAAGAGCATGAAGAACATTGATCTATACTGATAGTGCAAGTGAACTAATGTGAAAAACAGGCTGACTTGGAAGATATATTAAAAGAAAAAAAAAAAACCACACCACAACATAATAATAGCAGCCTTTGTTGGCCCTGAATCTCAAGGCAGATCAAAACATTAGATTTTTGCAATACAAAACCTACAGTTACTTTACTTTTTTCTTTTTAAGAGGGCAAGAAAGGATCAAGCTTTGCAAAGCTTTTAAAGCTATGAGGAAAGGTAGTATTTTCTTGCTTGACACTTAACTCTTTGCTCTTGAAGCCTCCACCAGAAAGGCTTTGGAACACAGACCTTCTGGCAACCCTCTTTAGTTTAATATAGATCAGAGACAATGTCTTGAATTAGCAACTGAAATATCATTATTTCGGATAAGCATCTCTCTCATTGTAAATTCCAAAGAACAGAAGGTCATTATGCTACACTAGAAAGATTATGAAAAATATAAGACCCATGTATATTAAAAATGTATCAACACAAGTAATTTCATAACAGGGTAACAAGTAATTTCCATGTTAGTGTAATGCAGTTGCAATTGATAACCTAGATGTATGTCTAAGGTTACAGAAGACACACAGAAGGGTGAATTTCAGCTATTAAAATATGCACTTGTGAATGATCTGTTTGGCTGAAATGCTTAGTCAATCTACTTAAAATGCAAATCAGGGAGAAGCGTTACTTATACAATACCAGAGCACAGAATGTGGAAGAAGCACGAGGGAAATCTGGTAGAGAGAAGGGCATGCCCTTAACTGATCAGGACATATGGAGCACCCATGCAGAGATGACGCTGCATTCAAACTAAGTACTAAAAGCAGATCATTGTTTCTGCTCCAGCGCTCTCCCCAAACTCCTTACTTGGGGCCTGACATATGTTCTACTGTAAAACAGCAGACATAGGAGATGAAATTCCAAGAAATAAAGCTCTGTTCTCCAGACATTGCCCACCCAAACTCCCACTGAAATGGGCTACAAACCTCTAACTACTTGTATCTCAGATATAATCCGAGAGTTGTAACACATCAAACATAAATTTCCCATAGGATGATTTTAGTTTCAAAAATGGTTTTAAATAAATGTTACAGTAAAAACATGAATTAATTCGTTTGGGCTAACAAAGAATGATGAAAAATACACTTCTTCCAGGATTAAACTCATGCCTGTTCACTTTCTCATTACGTAGTACGTGAAAACACCTCAAAAGAATAATATTCCTTGAAACATTTAAAAAATGGATACAGTTGACACTTTACCTATTTATTGCTGAATAAACTCAGTGAAATGACTTATCATAGAATCA
>NW_010264059.1:0-789 GCF_000690775.1 Eurypyga helias
TTCAGTCATTAGACAAGGCATTTTCTAAGCTGCTGCCTAGGACTGGTGACAGACCAGACACAGCAGCCACATACTGTGGGAAAGCAGCAATTCCATAAAAACATCAAAGACCAGATCCGCTCTGGCTCTCGTGGAGAAAAAGGGGAACAAAAAGAAGGGTTGTGAGAAAGCAGCACGGACAGACCTTCAACAGAAAGCAGAGAAGATGAAGCCTGGGGTGAGGAGAGCAGCATCTAGGACATTTAAAGATCCCCAAACTGAAAGCTTCTACCCTACCTCATAAGGGTCAAATCACAATCTTGTACAGCATATTTGGACATGTTAGGGAGGCCAGACTCCCAACAATGTCCTTTTCATACCCTCAGATTCTGGTATACAGATTTAGCTGGGTACAGGCAGCGCAACCCAGCACATTGCTTTATGAACAAATATGCAAGTGGTCTGTTTTGTTCCCCTTGGGGGCCAGGGAAAAGGCAATTCTGCCATCAGAAAGCTTCAGGGACAATTTTGCCTTGTACAAGCTGCCTTATGCCATGGGTACCGCTGAACATGAAGCTGCAGCGTGGGAGTTTCTCTCTCAGCTTCCTGCCCTGTCCAGGTTTCCTTCACACACTGATACCTAAAACATCATCGTGCTGATCTGGAGGAATGTTTATCACACAGCTATAAATCTTCATAAAAACCATGAACTCCTTGGTTATAAACCATGGGAGGAGGTTTCCTCACCTTACTTGCACATACAGCTGCGCTCCCTTCAGCGAGGTTACACAAAGTAAGTCTGTGTAACAA
>NW_010264059.1:1133-3983 GCF_000690775.1 Eurypyga helias
CCTGGCCTTAAACACTTCCAGGGATGGGGCATCCACAGCTTCTCTGGGCAACCTGTGCCAGTGCCTCACCACCCTCTCTGGGAAGAACTTCTTCCTGGTGTTCAATCTAAATCTCCCCACTTCCAATTTCAACCCGTTACCCCTTGTCGTGTCACTTGGGCACTGCTCCCTGAGCTTCCCTTCCTGTGAGTACTGGCCTAGAAATCGATGACTGTGCTTTCTCATCCCCCCTTTTTGCACACGTAGGTCTTGACTGCCTGTGGGAACCTGCCCCGCCGAGCCTGCTACCTCCAGCTCACCCCCCAACCCTTTCCTACGAGGTTACATGGCAGCATGTGAATCCCAGACCCCGTAGCTGGGCACTGCTCCCTGAGCTTCCCTTCCTGTGAGTACTGGCCTAGAAATCGATGACTGTGCTTTCTCATCCCCCCTTTTTGCACACGTAGGTCTTGACTGCCTGTGGGAACCTGCCCCGCCGAGCCTGCTACCTCCAGCTCACCCCCCAACCCTTTCCTACGAGGTTACATGGCAGCATGTGAATCCCAGACCCCGTAGCAGTGCGGTACCCTCAGACTGGAAGGAGAAGAGGCAGGAGAAGGTGGGATAACCCCAGCTGCCCAAGCCCTTTGGCAACCTCCCAGGACACCGTAGCTGCACGCCAGATGCACTTGGGCGAGCAGAAGCACAGGACTTGCAGGACAGCTGCTGAGCCAGCTACCACACAGCACCTCACTGCAGTGAATGAAGTGGCTAGACCACCCCAAGGTGACCAGGGAATAACAGTGTGGTGACGGCCACCCTGTGCCAGCCAGACCAGGAAAAAGGCAGCATCCCCAAAACTGATCTTGGAGAAGAACACAGGCACGAGCAGCCTCTTCAGCAGCATCCCTGCAAGTACTACTCAACCACCCAAGGCAGTTTTGTGCAGCCTGGTTTACAGATCAGATGAGGGCTACAAAATTTTACCTGCAGGGAAACATAAGCCACTTGCTTACACTGCAAAGCTTTATTTAGTTTGGGTTTGTGTTGTTTTGGGGTTTCTTTTTAAACTGAAGTTTGCACTATTTTATTTCCTAAGAAAGCTGTTAAACCCCACCATCCATTCACATGGCAACATGTCATGAACTATTTTATTCCATCTTATTCTGAGACGCACTGATAAATCTAACAAAAGGTGTTAGATTTTCCAAGGTGTGAGTTGAAACCCTGGAATAAGGCCAAGGTCCAGAGGCAGGAAGGGAGCCCGTTTTCATGATTTGGACCCAATTCCTGCAGGAGCATCTCTGACTTGCTGAAACGCTTCTCCCCACTTCTCCATACACAAGCCTGGTACTACCTGATAGGCACATCCCTGCCTTACATGCTGCACCAGCTGCCCACATGGCAAGCAGGCAGAGCAAGAAGACCTCTGAGCCTCAGTTTCCTTTTCCTGCACAGAGAGGCCACAAGTCCTCACTGGTGTCAGTAAGGATGCAGTGAGAATAAACTCACCAGTAGGAATGGAATCATCCTGGGTGGCCCAAAATCAGTTATTCTAAGGTGAAGTTTAATTCAGGTACTATATTAATTGAGAAAGTTTTGAGTTTACTAACATTGAGGTGCTGATCTGAAATTCATCTCAAGTATCTACAAGTATTTTTCCAAGGGTTAGAGGGAATAATTGCTACAACCCGAGCTAACTCTTCCTTGTGAAGCGAGTTACAGGAACAGCATCCCAAGAAGCAGCAGTGATGGTCCCTTGAGAAATGAATCGCCTCTTTGCAATGCAGCCGGGGATCAAGATCCAGCATCTTAATCATGCTGACGCATTAAAGTGAAGCAAAGAGATCTCTAAGTGGAAAAGTTCAAAAGATTGTCTCAGTGCTAAGAAAGGAGAAGGATTATATTAAAAGAAGCAGTATTTACTACAGAGAGGAAACAGAGTGAAAATAAACGCTGAAAGTTTTTGCACTATACACAAATTAAGACTTTTAATCCAGCACACTGTGAGGGCAACTCTGCCTCTCCATTTTAGTTTTTTGTAGACTAACCAAAAATAAACCACTTTACTGAGATTAACTTTTCCATTCACAAGGTGGAAAGTTAGATCTATCACGCATGAGGTGATGGCCACATAAACACAGAGTACGCTTTGCTTAAACACAAGCTGCTACTGGCAGGAATGGGCACGTTCCCTTACCAGCTCTGCTCCATCCCCAGTCACCACTACCTAATCCCTGCAGCAGAGGACCCACAGATTAAAATGTCCTTCCGCTACCAGGAAAATTGCTTGACTTCTTTTGACTGCTGACACGTTCCTTACCTGTCCATTTGTTTCCTCTGAAGTTTCCTTGCTGTTCGTTTAAGGCAGGAAATGCGATGCTAATTCAGCAAAAGGAACAGCCAAAGACATGGAGGAAGTTTTAAGTTTCATTATAGAAGCCAAAGAGTTACAGAAAACTGAAAGTGCCAGCATTTTCCACTGATAGCAGAGCTTGACCAGCAGAAAGTGACTTATTTTTATCATAGTAGCCGTGGCCTTGAAAGAAGCTGGCGCAGAACAAGAGAAACTCCATCTCTGCCTCTCTGCACTTCTAAAGCTTTTAAGATGAGCGCTGTTGGGAAGGAAAGAAACAGAGAGTGTTTTTTAACAACTTCCTTACTGTGCATTTAGGAAGTTAAGCAAACAGGACAGATTGAAGTCAGCCAAAGTCAAGTGAGCCTTTCCAGGAGTCATTTTCACATCTGCTGCCTACTGATGGAAATGCCAGCTCCATGGGCACTGCATAACCTCTCTGCCAGGGGCCCTACAGGTAGGGGATGCTCTCTCCTGGGAAGAGGAGAGGAGCTTGAGAGTCTTCGAGCTGTGCA
>NW_010264060.1:0-425 GCF_000690775.1 Eurypyga helias
CATCCAGTAGCTAAGAGAACTAGTGATGCTGGATACCATTTACTGAGATCCAAGCAAACCACGGGCACCTACCGACCCAGACAAAGTTTACTGCCCAAGACCCATATGGCAGAAGTTCATGTGGAGTGCACCACCCTCATGTTCTAGCGTGCTCTCAATAAGTTGGAGAGAGGATGAGGCACCAACTGTAGATGAGATGATTTGTCAGTTCTGAGAGTACAAGGAAAGTCTCTCCCCCTCCAAAATCCGTACAGGCCTGTGTCTCCGCTGTGGAGAGACTGTCTAAAGAGCTTAAAGAAATCAAAGAGGAGGTGTTCTGTTCCCCACCTTCAGTCAGTGTCAAAAGCAAGCTTTCCTCTCCTCCAAGAAGGGAATACAAGATGTATCCCTCACGGGGTACCCTGTGGTTTTACGTGATAGACCAC
>NW_010264060.1:557-1212 GCF_000690775.1 Eurypyga helias
GCCCTGTCCAATAATCCCGTTCTCCAGGACATGAGTGAAGCACTTGAGTATTAAAGGGGCCCTGCCTCCAGCCAAGGTGGAGGAAAGGGACAACCGTGTTTACTGGACTGTATTGATTCAGCCTGGCACATCAGAGCCACAGGAGTACAGAGCTCTGGTAGACACGGGGGCACAGTGTGCCCTCATGCCATCAGACTAGGGGGATACAGCCAATCAGTGTTTCTGGTGTGACTGGGGGCTCTCAACAACTGACTGTGTTGGAGGCTGAAATAATTCTGACTGGGAAGGAACGACAAAAACACCCCATTGTGACTGGCTCAGATACCCTGTGCATCCTTGACATAGACTATCTGAGCCAGTCACTCAAGAGAGGGTGTTTTAAAGACCAAAAAGGTGGGCTTTTGGGATAACTGCTATAGAGACTGACAAAGTTGAGCAGCTGTCTGTCTTGCCTGGTCTCTCACAGGACCCTTCTGTTGTGGGACTGCTAAAGGTCCCACAACAATGGGGGGGACCAATGGGTGCCAGTCGGTACCATAACAGTGCACTGGCAACAGTATCGTAAGGACTCTGATTCTCATCTAGATTCATCAGCTGGAGAGACAAGGGGTGATCAGCAAAACCCACTCAGCCCTTAACAGACCCATCTGGCAAG
>NW_010264060.1:1341-1732 GCF_000690775.1 Eurypyga helias
GTGCTCCCCATCCATAAGCTGATTCGTCAACTGGAGTGCACACGAGTGATCAGTATGACTAGCTCACACTTTTCTTTCATCTGGAGGGTTGTCCAGTATACCTGGAATCGACTGCCCAAGGGGTGGAAGCACAGTCCTACCATTTCCTATGGACTGATCCAGACTGCACTGGAACAGGGTGTAGCTTCAGAGCATCTGCAATACATTGACGACATCACTAATTGGGGCAACATAGCAGAGGAAGGTTTTGAGAAAGGAAAGAAGAATCATCCAAATTCTTCTGAAAGCCGGTTTTACCATAAACAATGTAAGGTCAATGGACCTGCACAGGAGATCCAGTTGTTAGGAATAGAAAGGCAAGATGGCCATCGCCAGATCCCGATGGATGTGA
>NW_010264061.1:0-6991 GCF_000690775.1 Eurypyga helias
AACCATTCTGTGAATCTATGATTCTTATAAAATTGTGTGTCTGGTAACGTCCCGTTAAGGAGATGAGTCCGTTTTCCTAAGAAATAGTCACTATCAACAGTGGTCCATGTGTCTTAGCATGTTTGATGATGTCATATAACATTCACTTTGCAGAAAAAATTGTCCTATAGGACATCACTATATGGTAGGTGGAGATTTTGTATCTGTGAATAAGTGTGCTTAAATATATTTTGAAAAAGAATATAAATGAGCGACTAGGATGAAGTGACAGATCACCGAACAAGAATCACTGTAATACAAGAGGGTCATTTTCTATGTTCTTAACTGTGGAGTATAAACCCTGCCCAGGAGATTATTTTTCATTTTAATCCCCAATATTACTGAAAAAGTAGTTTTGCTTTTATCTGTTCTCCATCTCTTTCCTTTAGTTTAGTTCCACTTCTGCTACATTAAATATTCTTAGGAAAAACTGGCAGGTGTTTTTACCTGAGTTATTTCTTTAGAAGAAATATTAGTATGGTATCTAAACTGTAGTTAAAAAAAAATATGGCTTGGCTTGATTCTTCCTGAGCATTTAATAGACCATGTGTGATCATTATCTTGTGGTATTCCTAACAAGCTGTCTGTAGTCTGCACAGCTGAGGCAGCTGTTTCCAACTTCTTTCTCTTTCAGAACATATTTTTCTATGGCTGGCAGGAGGAAAATGATAAAATTTGGCTCAGGCCTGCATGATTGCAGCTTACCATGAGTACAGTCTCTGCTGATATTTTATGCTATAAAGTGTTCTCATAAGACCTTAGGCAGGCATATTTGCTTATGCTTATTTGATCTGGCTAATACCATTTTGTTAGACTAATGCAAGGTGTTTCACATCTGCTGCTATCATGTTGTTGATAACCCCAGCTTGCTGAAGTGAGATCTTGTCTCATCTGGGGACTCTGGACATCTGCATAGAGAAGAATGGGTAACTAAGCTAAGGAACTACCTGAAAAAATTATCTCAGTACTCTGTAAAGCTTTACAATGCTGTGGGAAGACTATGGAAAAATTAATTTCTTCATAGATGTGAGATTCCATATGAAAAGGGAGAGACAGTGTGGAACAGCAATTAAGAGTGGTGAGATGCTAAATATACAGTGCAATACCATGGGAATTCACCATCTTTAGTGGTTATCTTTTGGCACTAAAAGAGGGAGGCTGCTCTTATTAAGCTCCAGAGGAAGAATAAAAAGGGTTTCAGAGTGCTTATACTAACATCTTGCCCCTATGCCTGTGACTCAGGACTAGTGTCCTGAGTTCTCTAATATTAGTCAGTGTGAATACTGTCCCTTAAATAGTCTTTTTTCATGTTGACTTTTCAGTGGAGGACATGCCCACGAGCAGTAGCACAGTTCTCTGTAGACTGCAGCAGATATTGCATATAATAATTATTTTTCTGCTGCTTGTGTAAAGTATTCATAACCTGTGTCCTTTCATTATTAATGGTTAAACCAAGACTGTGGTGTAGAAATAGCTGTAATTGCTGAGATAGCTTGGCAGAAGACTTGACTTAAATCAAATCTCATGTGCTTGAAAATGTCGTTCTTGACTTTTTAACTCAATCGTCTGCACTAGTATGACAGAAGTTCCATTATTGTATAACATTGAAGTTTAAGGTGTTTTGGTGGAGGTATTACAGAAAAGGTAGGCAGGTATGTATGTCAAAATCTGTTGAGCTACAGAGTTTACCATATCAAGTCTCTACTGTATTTCCCTATGGATATTTCATTTATCAGTGCCTCCCTAGTGCCTACTGAATCATTTAATGGGCCATGATAAATGTCTGCTTAAAAGCTGCTATTTATGGTAGTACAGTATTTAACACAGCTTCCTTTTCAAACTGAGTACTTATGATTGTTTCAGTTCTATCTAGTCACTGGTCTAGTTTGAACGTCTTGTCTACTTTTTCTGTGCTATAAGTTCATGATTTTTGCTATCCCTGTAAATATAGTTAATGGCGTAAATACCCTGAAGAAAGGGTTATTATTCATTCAGAATAGCCAGTCCACCCAAATAAATTCAGGTATGAATGTAAAAGGGATTACCTTCATAGAATGTGATTCACAATTGCATTTACAGCTTACACTAACACCATAAAGAAATTATTGTGTCATATATTACTGGAATAAGCATGCAGCAAGGAGGGAGGGA
The DNA here is from genome assembly GCF_000690775.1 of Eurypyga helias. Lineage (NCBI taxonomy): Eukaryota > Metazoa > Chordata > Aves > Eurypygiformes > Eurypygidae > Eurypyga > Eurypyga helias. The sequence goes on from NW_010264061.1 coordinate 2,191, forward strand.
AGGAAAAAAAGGGTATTTTTATGTTCAAAAAATGAATGGCAATATGTTATCAGATCCTCAGTCCTAAAAAATACATCTGGAATACACAGCCCCAGGTTACCATCCATTAGCTCTGTAAACTATGTTTTACTTATTATTACAATTATATACCTAATGTTTGATTTCTGAATAACTCAATAGAAACAATATCCTGACAAAATGGGGGTTACTATTACACAATGGGTTACTAACATTTATGCCAGGAAAATTTGAATTAGTTCTACGTTCCATCATTTCTGTACTTAATATGTAAACAACTTGTGATGGTTCATGAAGGTGAAAATAATTAAGTTCTTGCTAAGTCACCAGTGTATTTATAAGAGCTGCTGAATTCAACAGAAGTCAGGAATCCTGTAATGACATATAGGTTGTCAACACTGAAATATGTGAGAAAGACAGTTATAATTTGAGAGATGTGGAAAAAAGATAAACTGATATTAAGTCACCTGTGCAAGATTCTCTTCCATATATAAAGTGGCTTCAGCTTCAGTTTTCAGAATTAATTGCAGGGAACCCCTTTGAGGACCCTCACATTGTAAAGACAGAAATTTATTGATGTTAAACTAACCCATACAATTTTCTTGAGTGTCCATGCGTAAAGAGACAGAAAGGTCTGGCCTATTGGCTGTGTAACTGTCTCCACTAAATAAGAATGAGCTTTGACACTAGGTGTGATATCCTGCTGGGCCTCATTATGAAATACTGTTTCAGTTTTACCCTTTATGGACTCCTCTAGTAAGTATTTCACAAATAACACCCTGTTCTGGTCAGGTAAGCAATGTATGATCCTACTCTTTAGTAGGATACTACTTTCCCAACCCATAAACCACAGAATGATCTCTTTTATAGCTATATTGGCATTGTACAAAACCCAAAAGTTAGACTAGATATCAAGGTACTGGACTCGTGTTTATAGCAAAGACTTTAGCTATACAGAAAATAGACCAAATACAAACCCATGCTCTACAAGGCTCTACAGTGCAACAGAGATAGTAGCACTTTTTGTGAGATGTATATATATCTCTCTACGGTGCTAGGTTTTCTGTTTTGACTGTAATTGTCAATCGATCCTGTAGCACTACAGCACGGTAACTTCGGTAGTGACACAGCTGGTAACAGACATAGGATTTGTTTTGAGTCTGCAAGGCCTCAGCACTGAGGCTTGTGGTGCTTGTTTCATCTGAACTTGCCTTGACTTGCCTGGAGCTTTGTTTGTACTTGATTTAGCAGCAACAGCTATTTGTCTAATGGCTATGTCTATTTTACTTTTCTTCATAATGTGTAGCCATGTGTTTTATATAGATAGTATAAAACACCACATTCTGCATAGAATAAGATATTTAAGAATATGGTATGAAGATATACTGTGGAGAAGTACAAGCATGGTATGGGGACTGAAGCCTTGAGGAGTGGGGGCAGAGAATTCAACACAGAGGCATGCAGCATTGCTGTGATTTTACCCCAGGTGGAATCTAAGCACCACACAGCCACTCACTCAGTCCCCCCATGGCAGCACTGGGAGAAGATCAGAGGAGTAAAAGTGAGAAAACTCTTTAGCTGGGATGAAGACAGTGTAAAAGGCAAAGCAAAAGCCTTGGACACAAGCAAAACAAACAAAAAAATTCAGTCACCACTTCCCATAAGCAAGCAGGTGTTCAGCCATCTCCAGGAAAACAGGGCTCCATCACATGTAATACTGAATGTCCTCTCCTTCATTCTTCTTCCCCAAGCTTTACAGGCTGAGCATGATGTCATATGGTGTGGAATATCCCTTTGGTAAGTTGGGGTCAGGTGTCCTGGGTGTCCCCCCTCCCAACTTCTTGTGTACCCCCAGTGTACTCACTGCTGGGTTGGTGTAAGGAGCAGAAAAGGCCTTGACTCTGTGTCAGCACTGCTCCATGGTAACTAAAATATCCCTGTGTTATCAACATTGCTTTCAGTACAAATCTTAAACATAAGCCCATATGGACTACCGTGAAGAAAATTAACTCAACCCCATCCACAACCAGTAGAGGCACTGGATCAAGATGGCACTGGAGACCTCTTGGCTATCACATCACATTGGTGATAAAGAAATACAATCCTAGAGATGGGCAGAATAGCATTAGAAACAGAACAAAGAACTAATACAAGCAGCTACATAAAAAACAACATGCATAATAAACTGGAAGTAACATGGATGCACAGGTCAATGAAGAAAACGAAAGTTGTGAAAAACACATGAGCAAAGATAATAATTACCACAGGTAGATCATAAACTGAGAAAGAGGAGACTGTCAATATCAAGAGCACACACCTCCTGGCGAAGTACATAGGATGGTGATGACCAGTTGTAAATTCCGTTATCACTACCAAATTTACACTATCAACATTACGACTCCAAGAGGCGATGAAAGGGCATGCATAACATGAAAGAAAGATACAGACACCAGGACATTGTGTATATAGTATATATATGTAATATACCCATGTCTGTTGTGTATATTAATTTTAATTGTATTATTTTGAAACCTATTTTCTGTAACAGTTTTCTTTATTTTAATTTATTTTTCAATTTAAAAAAAAAAAAAACCTACACAAACCCAGATCACTAATAATATCTTGTTGTTTATATTTTTAAAACTTCATTTATACTAGCAGTAAATTCCCAGTTCTACCATTCAGGTGTGCTTTCTGTTTGCTCTTAACACTCCCATAATAAAATTTATGAAACAGTCTGGAAGAATTATCACATCATTTGATATGATATTGTACACCAAACTGTCAAAATCTGAGTAGGTTAACTTGGATGTTCTTGAGTAGCCAAACAGAAAATTAGGGTACATCCTGAGTATATTGAATTGTGGCTGGCCACCAAGGACACAGATCTGATCCTTGAAAAGCAGGAGTTCATGCTTGGTTTGGTCTTGAGTTGAAACCTGTGTGTGTGTTAGCAGATTTGATTTTCATGGTGAATGAATCTGGAGTGCTGTAAAATACTAAGCTGTTTGAGTAACATGAAAACCATGACAGCTTTGTAAAATCACAGTCTGCTATTTTAGTCAAGATATTTACCATATGGGATAATAAGCTTCCTAATTTGGGAATTTAGGATATCAAATCAGAGAAGTTAAATCTGGAAAAATAGACACTAACACAAGGATCAGCAAATATCTGCAACAGAAATTGAGTTGAGGAGGCAGGAATTCCTTGATGCTGGAGCCAAAAGGCTGTTAAACAGATGGAGGGTTTGGACAACCTGGATGTGCTACCACAGTTTTTAGGTCTTACCACGAATTCAAAGCACAGGAATCTTGCAGCTGCATGGCCTGGCTACCTAATGGGTATTTGGGCATGATAATAGCCTGGATGAGGGCTCATGTTCTCAGAGCAGAGTCCTTGGTGAGGAAGGATCAGGACTAAACAGAGACAGAGACCTGGAATCCACCAGGCCAGTCCAGCCCAGACACAATCTGTTTCAGCATGCTTGGGAACCACCTTAAAGGGGTGTATTAATTTTTACAAAGGCTATTCAGAGAATAGCTTATTCTTTATCTGCACCAATGCTGTTTTCTTGGTTGTGTATATGGATTTTGTTATTGTTATTATTTTGTTATTGTTTTTATAATTTTCTTTATAGTAGTGTTGAGTCACACTGTCTCCTCTGGGATAATTGCTCAATATAAACTTGTACATAAATTTTCCAGTACTTTTGGAATTTACTAAGAAAAGTTATTTTTGGAGATAAGAATGCGGTAATTATTTTTCACCTTCATTTATTGATTAAAAATTTATTATTACTATGTTTCTTCAACTGCTTATTCACTTAGTTCCTATAACTACATGATTCAATTCCTTTTACTGTAGACTAGTTTCTATTTCACTCTGGTTTTTTTCATATACTAATGTGTGCTTTATTCGGTGTGATTAAAACTGATGAAATATTGAACACTGAACTCGCTCTTCTTATCACAGTGTAATCTATTAGTAACTCTACCAGAGAGAAATGAACCTGTTGTACTTTAGCCCTGTCTGGCAATTAAGCACCACCAGTCGCTCTGCCACTCCATCCTCCTCTCCCCACTCCCAGTGAAGAAGGGTTGGAGGAAAACAAGGGAGGCTCGTAGAAGTTGAGATAAGAACAATTGAATTATATAAATGAAACTTATGGAGTTATTAACAATGCTATTGCTAACAAGTAATTAAAAGAACACAAAACCAGAACAAATGATATGGGATCTCACCACCCGTGGGAGGACACAGCCAGGTTCCAGGCAAGGCAGAAAAATAAATTCAAAAAGCCCAAGAAAGGAGAAAAAAAACAAAATGGAGAAAAAACCCCTCAACCAGCCTGGGAGCTGAGAGCAGGGAGAGGAAAAAAACCTTTCAAAGCCCGACTCCTAGATCAATCTGCTTATCAAAACATGCTCCTTCTGCCCTAAACACCCGCCATAAGGTCTGAACAAAGACCGCGCTGTGCTCCTCGCGGAAGACAGCTGAGCTGACCCTCACACCCCTTTCGTGTCGTGCCTGTGCTGAAAACATCCTCCTCCCTGCCCCTGCCCTACCAGTCCGCAGTGCCGCTGGTACCGGGGTGACACCAACCACTCAGCTTGATGCATTATGGAGTGAAACAAAACACAGACTGGTCCCTGGAACTAGGACATTCTTCACCCCTCAGTTCACACTATTTACATCATGCTCACGTTCCACATTACTCCACAGGTTCTCACCAGCCCACTTCCCCTTTCCCATTCTATCCCATCCCACACAGGTATCATTC
>NW_010264062.1:0-352 GCF_000690775.1 Eurypyga helias
CCATGCTGGCGGGGTGCCCAGCGCCCGTGGGCGGCTGTGGGGGGGCTGGGGCAGCCGTACACATCAGCCGGGAAGCACGACGCCGTTCCCATGCCCATGTAAGGCCCTTCTTGCGCCCGGCCCCTCCGCTCTGGGATTTTTCCTCGCTTAGCAAATCTCCTTCCCTCCCTCCGAGGGGGACAACGGACGGACAAGGGCGTGTATCCAACCCCCACAGCTTGCCCCTTCCCTACCTGCACTGCACCAAAACTGCCTGCCCAAAGCGTGTGTGGCTGTAGCTTCCTTTGAAAAGTGGGGAAACTGAGGCACAGAGCCCTTTCCCAGGGGCAGCTGGCGGTGGGGGGCATGCATG
>NW_010264062.1:375-1790 GCF_000690775.1 Eurypyga helias
TTGGTGGCAGTGGCTGGGCATGGGCACATGCTGGTGGTGGCACAGCCGGGATGGGGTGGTGATGTTGCTCCCCCGGCTGGGATGGATGGATGAGCCCGAGAATGCTCTGGGCAGTGGAGCCCTGCAGACACTTCCCAAATCATGGAGCAAGGGAGGTGCCAGAGGCATCCTCTTCCCCCAGGATGTGCTCACTCCAGCTGGGGCTGGAATTTGCTGTGATGCTGCTTGGAGAGGCTGAAGAAAGACGGGGTGATGCCTCTCCCTGTGGCAGGAGCAGGCCGGGCGACCGGGAGAGCTGCGGCGTTTGGCTGCCGAATCAGCTGGGGATCGCTGGTGGGTGGTTCTGGGAAGCGACGGCTGTGCCAGCCCCTGGGCCTGGCAGGGCTCTAGCCTGCCCCATGCCAAACCGGGACCCACAGATCCTCAGGGGAGTGGGGCTGCTGGGCTATGCCAAGAAGGGAAACTGAGGCATGGCACACTGTGTGCTGCCGAGGTGTCGGAGGGTTGCCTTGTCCCCCGGTGTCTGCCTCCAGCGAGCTCGCTGTGGCCATGTGTGTGAGCATGTGTGTGTCTGTGCACATGAACACGTGTGTGAGCGTGCATGTGAACATGAGAGCGTTTGCATGATCATGCTCACAGATGCATGCACGTGCATGTGATGCTTGCACGCGCGTGCCAGAACGTCCATCCGTGTTACAGGTGTGCTCGCGTGTGGGTGGGTGGTCACACACGTGTGCTCCCAGCTCAGTGCCGTCCACCCCGCTGGCCTCACGCCAGGCTGCCTTGTTTTCCGAGTGCTCCCCTGCGATGGCACTCCGGAGAGGGGGTTTGTCCATCATTAAACCGGGAGCTGGAGCGGGGCCAGGGCCGGGCAGTGAGGCGCGTCCCGGCCAGAGCAATCGCTCTCAGTGCCCGCGGCAGTGGGGGGATGCGGTGGGACCCCTGCCGGGGCGCGGGAAAGTGGTGGCAAAGGGGACAGGGGTCTCCTACCCTCAGCTGGTGCTGGGGACCACCCTGCTTGTAAAGCAAGTCAGAGCTGGGAGGGGAAACTGAGGCAGGGAGCAAAGGATTGACTCGTGGGGATGGGCACCCCACAGCCGTGACGTTGCTGGGCAGCGCTGGGAGGCCTGTCGGGATGATGCGCCACACGTTCCCCGTGGCTGTGCCAGGAATGGGGGCTGCGGGAAGGGGACCACCACGTCCCAGCTGTGGCAGGTTTGTGCTAGGGGACGTGTGGCTGTCTGTCCCTACTCACCAGCTGCTGCCCCACTACTTTCCCACTGCAGTGGAGGGGATGACGTGCCGGTCATACCGGGAGCTTCCCGTCCCATCCCTGTCCCCGATGCCCCGTTACAAGCCACCCCCACAGTTCTTTGGGATGGCTAATGAGCAACACCACCCCTGGTCTCCACAAC
>NW_010264063.1:0-242 GCF_000690775.1 Eurypyga helias
CGAGCCGCCGGTGGCAGCTGGGCATGCGCAATTCTCTCCGGCGCGCGGCCCCCTCACCCCACGGCGGGGCCTCCCGCGGGGCCCCCTCAGCGCCCTCTGACCCCCTTGGTTAATAAAACAACATTCTCCTGGAGTAGACCCGGGTCCCGTTTCCCGAGGAAAGCAGCGGTGTGCGGGCCGTGGGAGGGCGGCCAGCTGCAAGGGTCCTGCTGGGCTGAGGGCTGGGGGGGGCCGAGGCAGGC
>NW_010264063.1:550-9712 GCF_000690775.1 Eurypyga helias
CAGCAGGTCCTGGTCATCCTGCTCCATCAGCCACTTAACCTGGACACTAGCCCTTGGCGTCACGGCACACTGCTGGCACGACTGCCTGTTCCCTGTCAGTGGCCATCTCACCATAGTAGTGGTCCCCTACACCTCCCCCGGCCACTCTGAGGGCAGTCGCATCAGCTAGCCTGCAGCCCAGCTCATGGTGGCCCTGCGCCACAGGCTGAGGAAGCCACCGGGGTCACTAGGCCTAGAGGGTGAATGGGGTGGGAGCGGGCAATCCCAACAGAGACCCTGGGGTGTCTGGCTGGCCTCAGGAAATGGAAGAGGCAAAGGAACCACCAGCTGCTGAAAGCCACAGTTTTCCAAGGACTTGTGTGTGTGTGTGTGCTGGGTTTTAGTCTGTGTACGGCAGGACGTGGGGTGGGAACAGGCTATCCTCACTGAGGCCATGCCCTAGCACTCAGGGTGGAGGTGATGAGACCCCGGTTTGTGTGTCTGTACAGGTGCATGCTGGCATAGCAGGGGTGTTCCTTGTTCCTCCCCAGGACCTTGCTGTGTTTATGTTCCCTGTCTCTCTGTCGGTGATCTCACCGAGCCCATAGCTCAGCACGGGCCTCTGGGTGCATTTTGTTCCATCGGGCTCTGAGAGCTTCCAGATGGCCCCAGTAAGTGGGACCACCCCTGCCATCAAACAGCCCGGCCACGAAGTGTCCCTCCTGGCCTCGCTACATCACAATCATGCCTTGGCCAGCAAAGATGCGAATCCTCTCCTGTGTACGTTAGCTGCACAGTGCCAAAGTGCGCACTTAAAAGCTGCTGTTTCCTCGGCCCACAGGAGAAAGTCTTGTCTGATTTGTGCCAGTGTGGAAGCAGAAAGATTGTAGCTGTGTTTTGCATGAAAAAACCCCAACCCAAACCAACAGTGGCCAGGTGGGCAGGGAGCAGCAGGTTCCGGCATTACCATTTGTCTTCCAGGGGCTAGAAGGGGGCTGTCTGCTGCCATCTATTGATGAATTGAGGAGACCTAATGAGCTGACTTATTTGCATAAAAAAGTGCTAATTTCGGGATAAATGCATGGAAGCGGAATATCGTCAGCTAGGTAGCTTTGAAAGCAGGTAGAGAGCAGCAGGCAAGCAGGCAGGGCCTGGGATTGTGAGTCCTGGTGACTGTCAAGCTGTCCCCACAGGGATGCAGATGAAATTCTGAGGCTTGGCATGTGGTCAGGCAGATCAGCTTGCAAACAAATGCATATTAATTAGAAACCCACAACGTCATGATGAGACCTGTTCTGCTCTGAGGCCTCAGTGCTCTGCCAGGGAAATGCCTTTTGGCTGGGATCCTCAGCTGTGAGTGGCACCTCCAGCTATTCTGGCCATTAGAATAGAAATGGCATCACAGCAGCGGTTTTCAAGGTCATTTTGGTGAGTGCAAGAAAAGCAGGACAGGCCATTTTCTTGTGGAGGTGTGGAGAGAGGTTCCTGGGGGAGCTGCTCAGACTTCGGTCCTTTGCTGGTCTCCTGCAACTAGCCGTCTCTGTTTTCTCATAAGCGTTCCTATTTATGTGCCGAGGATTTCCCCATGAAAAAGCACTGGATCCAGATCTGGTTATTTTTATCCCCAGGCTGGTGATGATCAAAGCAGGTTGATGCTGAAGCCCTGAGAAGTCACTAGTGTCTGTTGGTCGATGGCTGCTGACAGCAACTGACCTGAAGATGATGACCAGGCTGTCAGATGAAAAACCTGGTCCTCTGCCGCCGGGGGAGTCTGATGCTTGTCAAGGAGCATTAGTGAGACAACGGGCAGTGAGCACTGCCCACCACACTAGCAAGACCTCATCGCTGTCAGACCTGAGCTCACTGGCAGGGTCAGCTCATGCTGTCTGAGGCAGTGATGAAGCACAGCAGAGTAGGAGCTGCACATTGGGGTAGCTGCCTTCTACCTCGAGAATCAGTCCTTGGGGAAGGAACTTGCAGCTCCAGCACTAAAAAGGAGTCTAGTGGGGCATGAGGTTTTGGCTCCATGTTTGTGAGCCTGCCTGTACTGTGTCTGCTTTGGCTTTGTGTTGTGGTACTTCCAGTGAACACCTGCAGCAGGCACCTGTGATAGCAGCTTCTCACCAGGATTAGAGAGGAGAAAGCTGAATGCCCATTGCTGCCCAGATCAAGGCAGCGCAGCAACAGGCAACAAAAGGATAGCTCTTTGCTGAAACCAGCTCTGGAGCCAAAATCCCTGTTTGCTTGGCAGTGTCTGTGATTTAGGGTGGACTGACGGGATGATGGCAGCCTGCTGAGAGAGCAGCAACAGCCTCCTGCCTCTGAGGTAATGGATGGTGGTGTATGGAGACAATAGGACAGTAGCATGATGAGAAGTGATGGAAGAGAACAACAAACATACCTTCAGAGAACCCATGCAGGCTTTTCTCTAAGGGCTGAAGGTAAGGTGGTCAGAGAGGACAGTCCCATGATACTCTGGTGACAGGGACAATAACAGATTCCAAAGTTCCCTTCCGTATCTGCCTGTTTCTGTAACCTCTGCTGCTTAACTCAATGGTTTTGGGGGCCACACAGTGTAAATCAAACCAATGCTAAGATCTATACTAAGAATACCTCCCCAAATATGGAAAAAGGTGAGGAAATGGGACGAGTGTCCTAATATTGCTTTGATTCCCATCACATGAGGCACACCATTGAAACATTTTAATTCTTGTACAGGAAGTACTGGAAAGTGGAGATGTACCATCTGAGTGTCTTCTTTCCCCAGGGTGTAGGACTGTTGGATAAAGCTCCACGAGGTGACTCTCCAGGAACACACAGTGGAAGAGGTGAGCTGTTTTCGAGTTCACCATTGTGCCAGTTATCACTTATGTACCACACAAAGGAGCCCAGATAAGCATTTACAGTGGCTTCAGCTCCTGCTGTCTCTCTGGGAGTAGGCAGATGTCTTATGGATCTGAATAGGCCTTATCTCCGGTTCCTCTAAAGTACTCCTCTTGCTGAGATATAGCCCACTGAAGGAGCAAGGACTGCGCTGCCTTGCTGTGGCAAAACTGTCTCCACACAGCTTGGAAAGCTCACAACAGGGAGTCAGATGGGGTGGAACACATCCTGCCCTCTGAAGCTGGGACACCAAGACTCTCCTCTCCAGAGAAGGTCATGTCTTCTGGAGGGATGGGTCCAGGAGGTCTGGCTGGATGGGATCACTCCAGTGGTCAAATCCAAACCACACTGTTTTCACAAGCTTTTGGCATGTGCGTCTTTTCCAGGCAACATAGACCACAGATCTGCTTTGGATGGTCTTGTAGCATCGCTTGGTGACAGCTAGGCTGTCACATGGTGCAGATCTGCCCATCCAAGGGAACAGGGGCCAGACAGGGGGTGCAGCTATTTGGGCTTAGCACAGGCAGGGACAGCAGTGAGCCAAGCTCAGGGCCATGCAACCACATCTTTCCTCCCCTAGACCTTAATCTCTCCTCTGCACTGCAACCTGACTGGTAGCAAGCTCCATCCCTGGCTTGCGGCTTCTCATTTGAGCACTTGAGGGCACTGTTGGAGTTTGGAAAGAAGCAGATCTCTGGGGTGAAAGGTATGTTTTGTGCCGTAACATGCAGAGGCACATCAATTTGCAAGGGCTCTGTCGTCCACTGGAAACCTTGCTGTTCACAGGGCTTTGGCATGAACACCCCGTCTCAGGCAAACCCTTCCACAGAAAATATCAAGTGATGAAGACTTCTTTTCCTTTTTCTGTAAGCACTTTGCCCATCTTTTTAACCCCAAAGCTTCTCTTTTAAGGGTCTGATTTCAGGAAAAAGGTGTGGGCTGCACAATCGGTTCTTGAGGGGAAGCAGTGGATTTGATCTCATGGTAATACACTTCACCTGCCCAGATACTGTAAGTTTCCAAAGTGCTGGTGATGCAAAGACTTGCAGCCTTCCGTGTGCAAACACAAATCTCATCGCTCTTAGTATCAGCCTCCAAGGGAGCCAGCAGAGCAGCTGTGCTCCAGGGTCAATGCTACAACGGCTCAGAAGGACTGCACACAGTACTCTGCTGGGAAGCTGTGCCAGAATAATTATTTACATGTGCTGGCATAAAGTAATTACTAATGGAGCGGAACACCATGCACAACCCCTTCAAGCTGTCCCAGAGGAGAGACTGGTAGTTACCAAGAAAAGTGCACTCCTCGTGTACCAAACTCCAGATTTCCTCCCACCCCATTCCTTCCCTCTCCTCCCAGGAGAGCAGCTGTTTCATGGCAGAGGAGTCTCTGTCACCCCTTTTGCCCCATCCTCTTGCCATTGCCAGCACAATCCAGGGTTGTACTCACAGACTGTAAGTTGCCCTGTTATTCCAGCTAAGTTGCCATAGAAACTGTATCTGATGAGGTCTTTTGGGGAAGGGGACATTCACATTAAGAAGCAGGGACTGTAAATGGCTTAGGAGTATTTCACTGCTGTGTTTCTCCATCCAGACTGCATTTTCATTTAAGAGGTGCCCACTAGCACCCACACTGCCTTCCTAATGCCCTATTGTAGTTTCTGGTTCACGAGCTTTCTTGGCTTTTGACTTCATTGCTTTTTATTGCAATGATTCCCAAGGGGTACCATATCCTTGGCATTTGCCCTTCTGTGTGGTGAAAGACATCGTATACCCAGGTTCCCACGGGGTGCCAGGCTGTCTTCACTCTGTTGCTGAGTGTGGTGGCTCAGTATCTGAGTAGAACATGTTGAGAACATCAGACTTTCCAAAGTGGATCTTCAGTGCATTTTCACCTTCTCCATCGGATTTCTGACTTGAATGGCCTCTAGAAAGGCCTTTAGAGTTTCTGGGCTCTGTGGTTGCTATTGCAGTAATTGTGTATCTGTGATCCATTACTAAATGTTATCAGGTTTCTTCCAGTCTTTTCACAGACGGGTTGGAGTTTCAGGAGGCTGCAGGGATTCCTTTCAGGATAGGGCACTGCAGTTGTCTTCAGCTGAGCATCAATAATCCAGCCCTGGCACCACTCCAGGCATGCCTTCATCCTCAACTGAGTATGCCTAGGCGTCTGTCCATGATGTCAGCTCTTCAGTCCCCTGGTATTAGTTCCTGGCCTCTTTTAAGCAAAATTCCACACTAAATGTGGCCCAGAACTCACCCCTCACCTGCTGGTATCTGCCATGTTGATTTTCTGTGATCTCACCAACCTTGCTGTACAAATTATTGTCCTGTGTCTGTGCCTGCTTCTGTTGGGATCTTTGTAACATCCCTTGAACCTTTCCTTCCAGCCATGCCAGTACTGTAACAAACGACTGCAGATCCATCTGTGTGCTGTGCAAGGCAAGCCCAGCTCAACTCACCTGGAACTCTTTTGTCCAGAGCTTATCTCCAAAGATCCTCAGTAGGGGCTTCTTCATAGTGACCAGGGATCGCTCAGTGTATGCACTGCCGTGAGCTGGTGGGTTCACCCCCTCCCAGAGGACACAGTTAGCAGCTGTGTAGCGCAACTTTTCTGTGAAGCGCAACCTCCTTCCTGTCTGTAGATGCTCTGTTAGCAAAGCAGCAAACTTGTGGCTTGGCAGGATTCTTGCTCCTAGATCTGCAAGCTGCAGACTGCACTGGACAGTGAGCACAGAGTGGCTCCTCCACTGCTGTCCAGAGCCACACACATTTCTATCCACTCTGTTCCTTTGTGTCCATTGTACATGACTCTCAGCCAGCGTGTCTCAAATGCTAGCAGCTACCACTCGTTATCTATCATTTCTCATTACTGTTAGTTTTGTGACATTTCTGTGTTAGGTCTGCTTCTCTCAGCATCTCCCCTACATGTTCTGCTTTACTACCTTTGCAGGCCTATGTTGATGCAGAGTTCCCTGCTCCAGAATCAAGTATCTATTTCTTCTCCCGTGTCTTGGCTTTAGGTAAAAAACAGTATCTCTATACTCTCATTTCTTCTGGTGACAGCACCTATCAACACCTCTCTCAGCTGTTGTAGTGCTTCAGACACCATTCCTGGGCTGAAGAGTCTGTTCTTCCAGAAATCATATCCCCATTTAGATAATAAAGGGTTTTCCTTTAATTTTCCTGTCTTTACTCCTGGTGGCCAGCTCTGCAAACAGCCTGTTTTTCCTTCATGCATGTGCATGGGTTTGTCTATGATCCAGCATCCCCGGTGGTCTAGGTCTCTCCCTGTTGTCCGTTTGCTCGGTTTCTAGGTGCTGATTTGTTTTCCTATTAATCTCCCTCCCTCTCTTGCTGCAAGTCTCCCTAGACTGACTGCTGCCAGCATGTTTCATGTATCATATGCTGCATAATAACACAAGGGAAGGGGACTCCATGCCTGTAGCCCTGTTCTCTGTAAGAGCTATTTCCAGAGGTGGCAGGTGCTGGCGGGGCTCCAGCCATGCACTCGCCTGCTGACTTAGCTGCTCTCCCTCCAAACTGCCCCCCGTGACACATGTCCCTCTGCACGTCCCAACCCAGTTGCTGATGGACCATGTTCCTGCTGGGGCAGAGACTTCTGCCAGTCTCCTTTTTGGCCCTCAGCACACCCCAGCTGCTGCACGCCAGTGCCTGCTGCTGGCTGGGGGCGGAAAGCATGCTTTCTCACCACCCTGCTTTGCTTTCTTTGCTGGAAGAGCAGAGAACTAAAACTCCTGCAATCCCCTGATGGTGCCAAGGTAGCACCATGATTTGGATCACGAGCTCCTTTCCAGGCAGCAAGGCTGAACTGCAGAACAGAGAAGGGCTTGACATTTTCCATCACTCAGCCGTGCAGGTAAAGCTGTGCCCTGTGCACCTGCCTGGGAAGCACCCTGCTTCCAGGCTTTCATCACAAACCCAGTCACTTCAAAAGGGTCCTTTCTCATGGACTGGGACTTGTCCATTGGGATCAGTGAAGACCGATTAGGAGAGGTCCTGATGGCTGGCATCTAGCAAGAACGGACCTATCCCTAGATGATGCAGGCAGAGCAACCAGCAGCCCATATGCCAGCCCCCAGACGTTCCAGTCCAAATGCCAGGCAGGACATTTGGGGAAGCGGTATCGCAGAGGAGGCATTTTTATCAGGGAAAATCACTTTATAGAGTTGCTGAAAATCATCTCTCCATCCTCATGCCACAGCTTGTTGTCCCTGCCATCTGCTGATACATTTATGCTAAAGTTCTAGATGCGGAGATGACTTGGGGGTTAAATATATCCTCCATCTGCTTTCTATAGCAGTCCACAGTCAGCTGGATAGGAACAGTGGAGGGGATTGCAAGTCATGAGAGGAAGGAGGGAAATCATTAAAATCACCTTTGTTACTCAAGAAGGTGTGCTTTGTTACTCTGGCTGTGGTGGGAGGGGGCTGGGGGACTGTCAGCCAGTCCGACTGACAGCCATCCTAATCTGGGCTGGGCAACTACTGTGTTTGTGGGATGATTTGTGGCCTGGAAAATTGCAATCCAGAAAACACAGTTCACATTGACCCCAAATGGTTATTTCTTTGCAGTTTTCCTTATTGGCTCAAACTGGTCATGTCCATGAAAGTGGAGGCACTGATCTCCAGACTGTTCTCCATGTGGGCAGGACAGGCTCCTGGGAAAAGCTGATGTGAGTCCTGGGCACGAGAGGATGGGGACAGTCTCCTGTACCCAGTGGCTGCCCCACGCTCCCTCTGCTATCACAGAGGAGCCCCCAGCCCTTACTGATGTGAGAAAGCAGTTTACCAACATTATCTGGCAACTTCCACCTGACTGAATCAGCACTGGCACTGAATTTCCTCAGAAATTCATTATATTTCAAATGGGAGGAAAATTCAGCTGCCATGTGAGCTGCCCCTGCCCAGCAGTCTCCCTGCACAGCCCAGACCTCCTCCTCCAGCCGCCCCAGCCTGTCCTGCTCCCCTGGGGAGCAGCCAAAATGACTAACCCTATTAATGCACGGAGACCCAGCTGGGGCTGTAGCACTGCTGCCCAACAGCCTGGTTCCAGTATAAATCACTGAGTCATGGAAGTTGTGGCATTTCTAAATATTGATCCTGTCTTTGTGGAAGATCACCGTTTTGGAGAGGGAGGTTTTTCTGAATAGCATTAAATAGAGATGCTGGAGTTATTTTTGGCTCTGTCAACAGTGTGGATCTGTGTGGCTGCCCTGTGCATGGGGCTGAGTGCACCCGCCTGGTCCCACTCCCTGCTTCTGCTTCTCTCTCCCCTGGGGCTTGGTGCCTCTGGAATATTTATTTTGGGGTCTCTCTGGGCAGACCTGGACAAGGTCTGTGTGTCACAGAGCTCTTTGCAAGAGAGATGATTTAGCACTCTGACTGTTTTAGCACTCTCCCTTCACATTGGGGACAGGTTGTGCACGGCCACCTACCCACCCCTCCAGAGCTGGCTCAGGGAGGCAGTAATACCTGACCAGCTGCTCAGTATGCTCTGTCCTGATGCATGGTACCCAGCAACAGTCACCCTCTGGGAAAAGCACCACCGGCACCTCCTCTGTGCCTCCTGGGCATCTGCACCATCTGGAAAATGGAGAGACTCAGAAATAGGGTGACAAAGGGTTTCCAGGGTCTTGCAAAGCTCCAGAAAGTTTGTGCATGGGTTATGTGCCAGATAGCATTTCTATTCCAGCCTATGAGTGCTAAGGGCTGCCCTTGGGAGGTGTTACTCCAGCTGCCAAGGATGAAGAATGTCACATGCTCTGTTGGGCTGGGACACTGTTCCTGTCTGTGGACACATCTGGGTAGAAACCAGATACCTTGATCTAGCCTGATCTCCTGGGATGGGGGACCTCCAGAAACAGGAGATGGTTCAATCATGGTAAGTGGTTTCAAATTCAACTACACCACCCAAACTCCCCAGCCCTGAAGATGAGGGCTCCTGAGACACATTCTACCATGGTCCTGCCAAGGTGCTGGACCCTAATGGCCATGTAATCCCTCAGGAAGCAGTGCTGGACTTCTCTGTAGAAACAATTGTTTAAATGTTTGTCTGGATAAGACCAGCTTGGCATAGACAGTACAGATAAGACAGAGGTAACCATAGCAAGTTAGCAGAAGCAACCCATGCTTGTGGATCTGGATCACTTGGGGACGGAACTTTGAACCAGGAGTCTTCCTCTCTGTTCAGAGACCTTTTGCTGTATGCCCTGACCTGGCTGTGGACATTTCTTCCTGTGGCTAACCTACAGCTGAGGGCAATGTCATGGTTTAACTCCGG
>NW_010264064.1:0-18709 GCF_000690775.1 Eurypyga helias
ATATATATACACACACACACAATTTAGCAGACTTATTTTAGAAAACTTTGCTGCCAACAATCCAGCCTTGGCCTATTGTTTTCTGTTGAGAACAACAGAGCCAAGAAACACACTGAGAATGAAAACAACTTCTGTTTCTACAGCTTGTTTCTCAGTAGCTGGAAAGGATCAATGTGCCACAGCCTCATTTGCCATTTCAGTAACCTACAGAAGGTAACTTCCATACTCATTGCACACGTGTGTAGGAAAAGCAAGGGACAAACTATTCGAAGCAGTATTCTTAGGGCCTGCTCAACAGTAGATCCATCTGATCTTCTGCCTTCAGACACAGCACATATGCAAACATATCTATTTCTTTGCAACTTCAGAACCCAAAGGCCTGCAAGGAATTGGTTTGGTTGCAGAGCAACAGTGGATGTTAAAACCACAGGTATGTCGTAACAGTGCTGATGGGCATAACTGTAACAAAGTGTTTCTTGACTCTCCCTCCTAGAGGTAAGCCTGTAGTGGTGTGTAAACTATATGGGTACTGGGGTCTGGGTATATGCCAAGCAGACCACCAAGTTTCCATGAGAAACTAAAAAGAAGCAACTAACAAGCCAACCTTATTCTGAAGAAAAACCTGTTACAGCCTTACAAAGTTACAGCAGGTCCCCAGAATAGGTTGCCCAGAGAATCTGTGGACGCCCCAATCCCTGGCTGTCTCCAAGGCCAGGCTGGATGAGGCTTGGAGCAACCTGGTCTAGTGGAAGGTGTCTCTGCCCATGGCAGGGAACTAGATGATCTTTAAGGTCCCTTCCAACTGAAACCATTCTATGATTCTATGAATTCAGAAAGAGAATTAAGAGTTGCATTTACCTGCTTAGATCCCAATACCCATCTACTTCCTTCATATTCCTTTTTAACGTTCAAACAAAATTGGCAAGACCTGTTCTTAAAACATTTCCTTGTAACAGAATATCATTATTCTTTTTTCCAAGTCAGAGAACTGAAATTCTGATATTCATCCAAATAACTTAAATTCAAGGTCTTTAAGACAGAGTTCATAGTTTACAATTCTCCTTTTTAGGAAACAGTTCAGATTAGAGAACATTTAGCCTTGCTGCATGGGCTCACCCATCACACACAGGAGGAATGGAAGGAGTACGGCATTAGAAAATGACCCAGATTCCTCCTTTAGCAGCTGCATATCACTGAGCCATGGTGGAACACATGCACACTTTGCAGTGTGGTTTCGCTGCTCGCTGAATACCTGGTTAATCAGTGTAACATACCCTGCTCTGTTCTGCTAGCCTTATCTTCTGAATTGTTCTTCCTCCTCCTCCCCTTCATCAAGTCTGGTCAATCACCAGGTGACATCTCCAACCTGAACAGTAAGGAGGAATGCTTTTCGCTTAACATCACTAGCTCACGTAATCTGGAAAAGGTGAGATTTCTGAAACTTCACTCCTCATTGTCTCAACAGCAGGGAGAAATCCATCCTGCTGCAGTGCCTGCATTCTCCCAGCTTCCTGTAGGGACAGACAGGTTCATGTACCTGCTACCCGCCTCTTCCTCCATGGCCAGCACAGTAGCCGCAGCTACCAATTTCTGAATAATATTGTATCTGCGTCCCACTGAGGAAGGGAAATGGGATCACAACTAAGAACATCTGTAAGGTAACATGCAGAATGCCTTCGTGGGCCGGAAAGGGTTCCTGCCACTGAATCCATTCTTTTTGTTTTAAATAGAGTAGCAAGAGCTGAAGCAACAGGCTGTCACTCAAACTGGATTTGACTTAGTACTGGGATTTATTCAGCAAGGTACACACCTAGCTACATTGAGCTGGCTAGTTCAGATAAAACAAAACACCCCCAAACATAATCTTAAAATTAAAAAACCATATTCTCCACATATATCTGCATCTCAATGGGTCTCTCGCCCTTGGACTCCATGTCACTCCTCACCTTCATTTGCAGGATGGTCACTAAATCACTCTAAGCACCAAAGCCTGCTCCCTTCCGGTGAAGGAAGTCTCCACAGATGCGTTCACCTGGCACAGCAGGTCTGGATACAGCCTACTGTTCTGCAGCAAACCTGCTTTAAGATCTCAGTGTTGGACACTAAAAGCCTGGCCTTTCCGACAGCTCGGTGTTCATTCAGCCCAACACACATATGGATGGGCCTCCACACTGCCACAGTGCAGGTCCTAAGTTCCTACTGGAAACAGCCCAAATGTTTCTATCTCTGAATAACTATTTCATCTTTGGAACTGAATGTAATCGCTCAGATCTGCCAGCAGTTTTCCATTCAAGCTTCTGTCCAGAAGGAAAGGTTCAAGAGGAAAGATGTAGTTTCAGACACCTTGTATTTCTGCTGGGAAAAATCTTCAAGTTACAGTGGATGATGTGGTTTTTGGTTTGGTCTTGGGGTTTTTGTTTGTTTGTTTAATGAGATTTCATGTTTATTTTCTCCCAGACCTATTAAAAACAAAGAAGTATTTGTGAGGCCCTTGAGGCAGCTCTTTTTAAAACACTTGCATATCTCAGATCTTAAGTGAGAGGTGCGCTGAAACCTCTGAAGTGACTAACGTCCTTGGAGACATGGAGCTAAGCCATAACATCTTGTCTTCGAAATACTCCTGGCCAAGGTTTGAAAGACAGCATCCTCCATGGAGCCAAACCCCAAACAAGTCATGGAAAATGTTGCCACCCGAGATACAACTCAGGAAACAACTTTTCAGAAGCCTTCTCCAGAACTGCTGGACAAGAATGAAAAGCCATTGACAAACCCCTTCTCTTACCTTTCGAAACAGGACCCGTTAAAGGCAGAACTCGAGAAGCTACTGAATAAGCCCTTTCATTCATTCAAAGAGATAGGAAAGAGTCTCTTCTTTTCAAAGGATCTGCATTCATTACTTGTCAAAGCATAGGTCTGGGTATTCCCACAAGAGAAGAAAAAAAGCAGCTGCTTTAGAGAAATATGACCCTCAGCACAGTCATAAAATACTTAACTTACAGGTGTCCACCTGGAATGGGAGGTTGGAAAATAGGTATTACATAGCTAAAACTAAGGAACAAGGTCACCCTCAACACACGATCATTTCCTGTAAGTATAGTTATTTAAGGGACATCACATTTGCCTGAAAAAGGAATGGGATGGCAGAATTCTGATGTCACTGTTGTGCAGCCTAGAAAGCTAAGGATGAGATAGAAAATCCAGTATCTTAGTTCCCACAATGTTAGTGGTAATTTATATGCTAATAGTGGTTCTTTCACATTTCTGTACATACTCTTCCACTTCCTCTCCAAGATACCAAATATCTCCTCCAAAGAGGGAGCAATTAATAGTCTCTATTGAGCACTGATCCCCAGGAAGAAGTATGGATTGTTAATGGAGATGATCATCTTAAGCCCTGACTTTGGATGCTGAAAGCAGGAAGCAGATGCCCCTGCAATTATGAACTTAAGAGGCTGACCTCTGGGAATCTGGGAGCACAAAGTGAGGTCAGAGAAAGGAACAGAGACAGAGAGAGGAAACTCTCAGATCACTCAAGAGATGTGCCTTCAGTAGCCACACATACAACCAGGAGAGGGTTTCCTTGCTGAACAAGCAAAATTCCACCAGAGGGAAAAAAAAAAAAAAGGCAGTGAACAGCTGAGGACAAAGCTGGCTGATTATCTACACATACTAAATACAAGAGTAAGCTATGAAAAGCTGCAGAAAGACTTACTGAGATGGACTAATTAGAAGACAAAATTCAGAATAGGTGTACAGTAAAATTGAGTTGATAGAAAACAACAAGTTTCCATACCTATTGTCACTCTGGAATGAAAATGTAGGAAAAAGGAATAGGAAACAAAACAGGCATCACAGCAAAAACTCATGGAAGAAAAACTGATGAGGGCTCATAACAAAGAGATATTTTCTCTGGTAATGACAAAGACCCCCAGACCATAGAGAACATATGAAATCAAAGGCCAGATATGCCCTTCTCTATAAGCATCAAGTATTCCACAGAAAGCGACAGTCATGCCCTTGAGTGGTAGGACCAGAGTGGTTAGCACTACGGACTCCCAGTTACCCTCAGAAGCTGGATCTGCAAGGTAACCTCCAGAGAGCAGACTGATGCAATGCTACACTTTTCCTAGCAGGAAGAGATTACTTGTGCAGCATGGTTTTCAGGCCACAGACTGCTTCATCCCTTACCCTGAGACTAAGGAAGAGGGCATAGTACAAATGCTTCTTTCCCTTCCTTCCACATACGAGACGGTGACAGAGTCTGGGGCAAGGCCTTTTGTGTCTACACTGCCAAAAGACAGCACTAGCTTCAAGACCAGGCTCCACATCCATGGCTTTGCCCAGTCACCTTAACAAGGTCAGCACCAACAGCCTTGCTGGGCACATGCTCCAAGCCAAACTCAAGATGACAGCAATGCTGGAGGATATATTCTATCCCCCGTCAGTTAAATGTAAACTACATGTATATTAACTAAAAGCAGAGACATTGTGGAGGTGAAACTCTTCCACATCAAGTGCAAAAACTACACAAGCACCCTCACATCCTGTGAGGGAGGACAGTGTTGGATAAAATTTTAAGTTCCAGAAACTACCTTTTGCCAATAGAACTGTCATAAAGGTATCTGTAAATACCATTCAGAGGCAGTTTTTACTCCTTAAGATTGCACACAGGCTTGAAAATTCTATGTTTTTCCTTAATCTGTGTCCTACCTTGTCAGCCATCTTGTATCAATTATTGCTACAAATGTCAGGTGAGCCAGATGTGTTAAATGTAGGAGAGAAGTGCTACGACTGTTGATCAAACAAGTCCTCTTGACTACTGCAGACAAGACGTTTCACTCCTACCAACTCTACAGGTTGTAAAAGGACATTGGAATCTGCTTACAACTTACTGTGTATAGTAGATCCTCTGGAGTTACAGGACTGATGAAAATGGTACGGAGACATCGCAGGCAAGCTTCAATAAACCTCAAATCTGGTGAGAGTAATCCTAGAAATACAGACAAAAACTACTACTCAGTTTCATTATCTTTGCTTATTTGAGTACTCTAGGAATATTTACTAACATAGATCCATTAAGGGAAAAGTACCTTGCAATAAGGCTGGGATAATATGGCAGTCTAGTAGGGATTTGACATTATTCTCTGTACCCATTGCAAGGCTTCCAAGGACCACTGCACATTCTGTTCTCAGCTCTGTGCTGGAGGTTTCTTGCTGAAGTAAATACAGCAACCTGGAAATAAAATTATTTTTAGAGAAAAAAAATCAGATGAAAAAGAACTTACAAGTCTAGTAAAAAAAAAAAAAAATCCTGCTACATAAAAAGAAGTCCTAAATAGAAAGATGAAAACTGAACAAAAGATTAAGATGAACATGTTACTCATAAGAACCTTTTTACAGTGCATGTTCCTACACAGGTTTTACTTGCTGTTACGACAGAAAGATGTCACACTTTTTTCCTAAAAACGTAGTGCCACAGTACTGATATCCAGGATGAGGTCTTCAGGATACCAGGAAGATCCCAAATTTCAATTAAAGGAAATGAGTCCGCAGTTTGACGTCAATGGGAAGGGGAACCTCATGCATCTCCCCTAACACCTAGGAATATGACTACTGCTATCATGACAGTGACGACTTCCGGGTCATGGTTGCAAAATAATTCCATCATCAAGCACAAGCATGGAGGCTGGGAGTAATCTGAGCTTTGAACACTGAGAAATTATAATATATGAACATAAAGAAAGCCCAGCCAAGTTTTCTGTGCAGGAAGGCAGCTGAATTCTAGCTAAACAGGATCACTTCAAGACCAAAACACAACCTGCCAAATGTTTACCTTGGGTCTCAATTTGGATTCTTTATCAAGATACCTCGGAGCCCTGAATCACAGCAGAGGTCACTGAACACTTTCAGTCTAAATTTGAGTCATACAAAGATCCCAGAGAGAAACCAGATTCCTACCTCACATGGACAGAGAGGACAGAAGTAGTTACATGGGTAAACAGATCCCTGAACAAAATGCCCCAAATGCTAAACAAAGGCAAGGGGAAAAAAAATAACCAAAACACAGTAGCTAACTGCAATTGCAGTCCACGGGACTGGAAACGGGCACCAAGGGAAAAGCAGGCAGCCCCACACCACAGTAACACAGAAGAGTAACACACACTCCACGTTTCCCACTTACATAAGGCAGAAATAGCGTCATAGAATCCCCTAGATTCGAAAGCTAAAGGCCAACAGACATAACCATGGCATGTCACTGGAAGAAAAGTGTGAGATCAAACATCTCTTCAATAACTATAAGCAACACATGCGTTACATAAAGTTCACACTATCCCAGGCAGCAGATAATTTACCAAGCTCTTGGAGAAGGATAACAGCAAAATAATCTCCCAGTAATCCCTAACAATTTATTTGGATGAAAATATTCCTGGTTGCCAATCTGCTTTGCCCTAAATGCAGGTTCGACAACAGCCAGAAAGCAGAGGTATGCTAGCATCACTCACAGCACACGTGTGCCCCTTCTGAGATGTAGCCAGTCTCATGGTGAAAAAAATGCTCCAAAACATGAACACATACTAAGGAGGTTATATTTCATTTTTCCCTGAACACAAAACCAACCCGGTTGAAATGTGGCACAAAATTAACCCAAAAGCAGTTATCTCTCCTCCTTTCAACTTCCTGGGTTCAAAGGCTCAGACTGGCATCAGTTCAAAATGGCACAGGTTTCCAGAATCACTGCTGTCTTCTTTAATCCACTCCTTCCACAAACTTATCTAAGGCATTCAGGTTCTTTGTCCCTGCTTATCTGTTTTATCTGAAAAGCCATTTAAACCTTATGTTTAGAAACCTCTTCTAATTACCTGTATAAATTTATTGCTGACTAATTAACATCAGATTGGTATTGCACACACATTATGCTTTAACTGGTATAATTCCTATCTCTTACAGTGACCAGCTAATGGTCCTGAGGCACCCTGGCCCAGACAGCTCCGGTGGCTCCGTGGAGCTGACCTGCTGCTTGTTCTTCGTTTTACTGCAGGCCTTCTGGACACTGACAGAGCCAGGTATGTCAAAAAGGCTAAGATTATCAGTTTTTCCACAAAAGCCTATCTCGCACATCATTTTTACAAACTCAAAATTACTTGCACCTGTATTACTGGTTTCTGGAAAAGGAACAAAAATTCTACTCAAGGCAATTAAATTACATGTTTCTAAAGCTACACATTCTGGCACTGTATTCTTTCAAGTACCACCTCTGCTATGTTCAAGGTAAAGATCTGTGCTCTTTCTAAAAGACTACAGAAGAAGCAAAATACACAACCAGTGTTATGCAAAATCATCACAAAAGAAGGAAAGCATTCCACTTGTGATCCGAAAGGACAGAATAACCTTGCATGACTACTTTATAGGCAGCTGGTTTTGTTCTCTGCCTTCCAGATGAGGTAAGTACAGACAGGGAACAGAAGCCTCACTGATTCATGTCAGCTAAAATTCATCCTTGAAAAGATGTTTTTTTCTGGACAGCGAGCTACTACACGGGAAATGCACTCTCATCTACTGTTCTAACTCTGATTGACATTCAGTAATTGCCAAGAAAAATCCCTTATTGTAGAAAATAATTTGACAGGAATTACCGTGAGCAGACCACAAGAGGAGTGAGTTTATTGCAGTAACCTGTACAGCTGTTTTGTCTGAACACCAAAGATGTGACTTCCCTCAACCCTCCTCAACACACTGCATTTTGTAAGCCAATGCTGCAGAACAGTTTTCAACAGATTCTATTTGTAACCCTTTGTTACTCTACTTTGTAACACTGCTAGAAAGTTATGTATTTTCTGTCATCTGTATAATTTCATTTCACAACATATTTAAACTTCCTCCGCACGGCCCAGTATTTAAAAAGCAAACAGAACAATTTCACTTTAAAGAGCTGGCAACTTATCCTGACAAGCCCCCAGAGCAGTCCAGAACAGAAATCAGCAACAACATACAAGCAATCTTTCATCTCTGCATGAGGAGTAAAGAGTAAGTAGTACATTACCAACATTATGTACCTTCAGGTATCAAGAGTTTATTAAAAGTTACTTTTTACAATTATTTTAAATTATACAGTATATGACAGTAATTTCAGTAAGACTTAAGACACACAGCTCCTACTGCTTTCACCCTGCTTTATCAGTCTGCCCCTTCAAATGCATGTCAGAACCCTTCAGTGGTCAGATCTGTAAGGACATACCCAGGCTCACCCACACCTACGCTGCAGTAAGCAGATGCATGAGTGATGCAGGAACATAAAACTGACTCACGTAGTTTAATGCAGCATGTACAGAACAAATCTGCCATCAAGCAACATAAAACAACTTCCAAAGTGGGATTCATTTTCCCTAAATCCTCAACCATATGCCAAGACAAGAGTTTTTGCAGCCTGCTTTAAGTTGGGCTGGTTTTTAAGGACTAAGCTGGGGAATGTTGTTGCAGAAGGCTGGGCAAAGGCAGGTGGCCATCAGCATCTGTCCTGTAAGAAAGGCCTCACTCACACACCCTTCCTGACCACTACTAACGTGGAGATGTGCTGAGCTGCATCTCAGAACTACCCAACGCAGTTCTGTTACAGAAAAACACCTATTCCTAGGTTAGATGACTGAAGATCCCCAGGCCCTGACCCACCCACGCAAGAAACACCCCAGAACAAGAATCAAGACTAAACCCATCCTTTCACTGATAATTTTCTAACAAGCTTAGCAAGTCATGCAACATGATTTTCAGACATGGAGTTGTCTCGGGAATACAAGGAGACTCCTCTGACGTGTTGGTAAATATGGATCTAATTATTCATTAAAGAATATCAGTAACAGTATTTTTTTTTAAATAGCTTTCAATAACCTAGACCTCAACTTTGAAATGCAAAAATATTTCCTTCCAATCTCACCATAAAGTCCTGAGAACCTCCTCTGAGACACATCTCCGCTGTACAGATCACAAGAATAGCCCTCTCTGATTATTAAGGACTTTGGTAAATAATATTTTGTGCCCAGAGATGTTGAGTCATGTCCTAAAACACTTCTTTCTAAAGGGAGTTCTACAAAATCCAAAGGTACCCTAAATTCTGATGGTTGTTCTCTTCCAAAGAAAGTAATTGCTATTTTCTTTCCCATTAACACTTCACACTTGGAACAGATGTTACAGTTATGTTAATGCTAAGGAGGGAAAAGGCAACACACAGACTACAGTCTTTCTATGTGTTTAAAATAGAAATCCTTAACTAAGCTTTATA
The DNA here is from genome assembly GCF_000690775.1 of Eurypyga helias. Classification (NCBI taxonomy): domain Eukaryota; kingdom Metazoa; phylum Chordata; class Aves; order Eurypygiformes; family Eurypygidae; genus Eurypyga; species Eurypyga helias. The sequence goes on from NW_010264064.1 coordinate 9,275, forward strand.
ATTAGTGAAGATGAAAATCTAAGTTCAGATTTTATATACCATAAGTTTTTGAAACATTAATAATACCTTTTCCTATATCTTTAAAATATACTTGTGTCCCAGATTACATTTTCCACAGAGCTAGACATCCATATTATAGCATTTCCTTTTTCTCACTTTAAAAGACATAACTGACAACAAATAACATTGAAACTTCAGTTAAAGGATAAATTATAAACCTACAAAAAGTTTCAAGTGAGGAAAACCCATATAATTGATAAGGATGAAACTGTACATTAATAAACTAGCATTAAACATCAAGGGCAAAGACTTTAAACATTAAGCAGAATGATCACATCCTTCTATTGCTGCATGAAACACAGGGAGAGCACACTAATGTACATGTACAATGTCAGCCTGTGATCCCGCTGTAAAGCTCGTTACAATGAGACAGGAAATGAAATAAAGCTAACAAAGATCTTGCAACATCTTCATGAACATTAATCCAAGGTTTGACGCTAAGTGGTTTAAAATTCAGTATTTTGACTTTTTCAAGCTTCTAGAAGGCTTGCTTAAGATATTTTCCTCAATGTTTATATAGAATACAATTTCTTCCATTTGTCCCTGCACATCGAAGAGCAATTAACTGATTAAAGCATCTTTCTCAGATGTCAGTAATGGTACCCAGGCAATCACATCTAAAGGAGGTAGGACAGTAAATCCATCCAGAGAAATACTTCACTGAACTCTATGAACAACTATGCCTAGACAACAAAAAATAAGGTTAGCTGGAGGCACGATGTGTTTCGAACAACTGTTAGGGATTTGTTTAGGAGAACTGTGCAATATTCTAGGCAGATTAAGTAGAAAGCTTTCAGGGAAAGCAGCTGCTGAACAAATCATAACTACAGCAGCCCAGCAAGGAAGGTAATTCAGATTTTTCCTTCCTTAGAAAATTATTGAGATGGGTGTGATGAATGAGAGTTGTACGCTATGATAGACTTGCATGACTTAGACCTCCTCAATCTAGCCTGAACACAGACCTAAGAGTCAGTTGTGAGTAAGAGAAATTTACCCTCTGACATTCCACCCCACCTACAAGTTGTCACAAAAATCTCTGAAGATCTCACAATACCTGGGAAGAAGATGAAACTCAGCTGTTAGCAAAAGAACACTTTCAGCACTTCATCAAGCCCCGTAAGCCAGCATGTGGAGAAAGAGCTCAGGGTAACAGTTACAGTTACAGTACTGTGAATTTTAAGACATCTTTTATCAAAGTATATGAATAAATAAGAGCTTTAATTCAATCATGATTATCTGAATATTTATAACTAGTCCCACTCACAAGGCAGACGAATGCACACTCTGCTGGAATGACCATGATGTCCTACTCTACCTTTGAAGACGCTTGTCTTCCAGCCCACTGCAAAAAGGCCTGAAAACTATACCACCGACACCCAAGAGATGAATATACAGATGAAGGTGCTATGGGGGCATATTATTTACTGTTGGCTTACAGATTATTGAATAAAAAGTTAATGCACACATAGACGTTGAACTCTCAACACATGGGAGTACCTGTGAGCATCAACCCCAAACCGTGAACTGAAGTATGAGAATGGGTCAAACAAGACAGAGCATAAAAATTTTTTTTCAACTGCTCCTTTTTTAATATTTTTAAGCATTACTTTTCAAATAGCATAAGAGGAAGCAATCACTGGCCGCAGAATTTTCCAAAGCAAGAATTTCTATAATTTTAAAAGTATACAAAGTAATCTCTGTAAAATACCTGAAGTGACAAATTAAATAGTTTCTTATTATTAAATGGATTCTTACATAGGAGAACTCAAAAGTGTGAGCAATTTTTAGAATAACTAGTCAAAGAAATGTATCCTAAACTGGTATGTCACAGTCTCCCTTCTGGAAGTGACAAGTTAATTCAACATCTCCAAAAAATTGGATCCAATGGGCCTGGCTAACTAATACCAAGCTCAAAAAAAACCCCACCCCAATGCCAAAAAAACACCCAAAAAGCCACCCCAAACAAAAAACAACTCCACGAAACTACAAAGCAAAGATAATTGTTTCTGAAATTTTCCATACAATGCAAATATTGCTTATCAGTTTTTTTAAAAAGCCAAGTCTAGAAATGTGATGGCAGGAGTCAGCTTTGAACTATACTATTGAAAACCTTCCAACTACTTAAATGTCTTTGAAGAAGACAGTAACACAAACACTCCACTGACACGTGGATTCCAGGGAAATTTGTTTCTGTACAGAACAGCTACACTATATTCCCACTCCATTTGATATCGCCACCCAACATTCAGTATCTGCACATGAAAGAAAATGTCAGGAATATGTTTTTGAATACTTTTTTTACAAACGTGACTCTTGTATCTCCTTAGGAATAAATACCATGAGATTTCATAAAGCTACCTTTTACATGATGTTTTTAAACCTGAAACTTAGAATTCTAATAAAAATACAAAATTTAAAAGGTGTCATTAGAAGTACAGCTTATATTTACAACTTCCTGTTTGCTAATAGAAAAGGCACTTCAGAGATAGAGGGCTGCACAGCTTTTGAACAAAACCATTTCTAATACAACTCTGCAGACTGCAAATACTTGCCTTCACTCACATGTACTTCATAGCTGGGTTAGAAGAATACCTTGTTTCAGTTACATATAACCTTCATGGTGAGCATTATTCCTCATAAAGAGATGAATAGTTATGTAAACAGGCCCTGACTACTGACTTAGTTTGAAGAAAAAAGCAGGGACAACCACAGGAGGCCTATTAGGGCCTCTGCTCTGCACCCCTTTCACCACTCTAGAGCCAAGGAAACCTTTAAAAATACAAGCATCGCAGGTGAAGCCCCCTCACCTAAGCACACAAACCACCAGGCTTGGGCACAGATCCCTATGCTACGGAGCATGATACAGAAAATCCCAGTGCAAAGTGCAGCCAAGAACAGAACAAAGCATTGCCCTCGTAAGGATGGCCATAAGTTTGAACAAAAAACCTCACTACTGTGCCTGACAGACCTAGTAATACTATGCCCAGATGTACTGTTTGAGTTCTTGAAAGGAACCTTGTATCACGGCAAAGTTCATGAGGGACGTGATTCTCCACCTCTATTCTGCTCTCGTGAGATGCCACCTGGAGTGCTGCATCCAGCTGTGGAGCCCTCAACATCAGAAGGATATAGACCAGTTGGAGCGAGTCCAGAGGAGGCCATGAAGATGATCAGAGGGTTGGAGCCCCTCTGCTATGGGGACAGGCTGAGAGAGTTGGGCTTGTTCAGCCTGGAGAAGAGAAGGCTCTGGGGAGACCTCATTGCAGCCTTCCAGTACCTGAAGGGGCTACAAGGAAACTGTGGGGGACTTTTTACAAGGGTCTGTAGTGACAGGACAAGGGGTAACGGGTTTAAATTCAAAGTGGGGAGATTAGGTTGGACATCAGGAAGAAATTCTTCACGGAGAGGGTGGTGAGGCACTAAACAGGTTCCCAGAGAAGCTGTGGATGCCCCATCCCTGGAAGTGTTCAAGGCCAGGCTGGATGAGGCTTGGAGCAACCTGGTCTAGTGCAAGGTGTCCCTGCCCATGGCAGGGGCGTTGGAACTAGATGATCTTTAAGGTCCCTTCCAACCCAAACCATTCTATGATTCTATGTGCATAATTGATAACCAGTAGACGACTTCTTACCACCACCAGCAGTGGTCATGGTGTACAAGTTGATCTGAGCACAAACTAACAGACATACTTTACTGGTGTTAAACTGAAGCTGTACTTGCTATATGCACAAGCCTGTTATTCCTAAATACCCAAGCATAGGAAGTTGGTTGCTTATCTTCTACTTAAGCAGTAAACGAATTGTTTAACTAAGAATGTTATCTCACATTTATCGAAGTAGCTCCAAGAAAAGCTGAAAGCAACAGGGTGTTTTTTCACCCTGCAGTCCTGCAACTGCTCTCACAACACTCAGCATCCCAGTGTGAAAGTATTCAATAGGTAAGGGTGGTGTTCTGCTAAGCTCCAGGCAGGATCAAGTATCACACCACTGGCTACCTAAAAATTTGTAATACCACGCATTTAACCAAAGAATTGACCAGGATTCTTGTAAGCTATGCAAAACCACCCAGCTTCACAAAAAGGAACACGCACTCAAATGCTATCACAGATAGGCGAATTCCTCCACTTAACAGTACATGAGTTTTAATTTTTCCAGTATTTGCCAGACAATACTGCATGCAATATCATCTTTATGGATACTTGTGTTTAAAGTAGACACTAGCCTACAAAAATCCTTTTCCTTAGCTGGCAGACTTCAGAAGGTAACAGAACTTTCCAGTTAATAGAGACATCTTCTCATCTCATTAAGTAGGCTACACACCTATCAAAGCAGCAATCTCATCTTTTGGCAAACTCTGAAATACCACTGCCTGAAGGAATCTGATTATATTTATCATTAAGTTGAAACAAAGTGTCAAAGTGGGTGTCCCTGTTGGTATGTTCACAGCCCTAGAAACAAGTCAAAACCCCAACAAATTCCTACTAGTTTTCACTTCCAGAGACAACCTAACAGTATGCTTCACAGAACTCAAATTTCAAGTGACGGAATAGATAAGTTCATCAGCTGTTCTACATGTCATTTAAAATGTGCTCCAAAGAAATTAAAAAAACCCAAAACACAGTTAGACAGAAACCCTAATAAATGACTTAGGGAAAGGTAAAAATTAACTGTACAAAGTTCTTTGAGGTGCACCTACCTAGAAATAGGCCTTTAGCCTTGGGAAAAGGTACATTCCCATGTTACAGCTCCAAACAACTGACTTAAGACTGGAGAACAATCAGCTGGGATTCAGAAAATCACTTTTGGTAAGTGACAAGAATGATTTAGTGCTTTTCTTAAAGGTCTTGTATGGTTAGGTTTAAGAGTTTATTCAAAAAACTCTGTATTCAGTTTGGAGCAAAGGAGCAGTTGAAGCTCTTAATGAGAAACTAGCTCTGAAATGGGTTAGACTTTAAAAATTAAACTCTGTGTACTGATTAGGTAAGCACTAACTTGATTCAGCCAACATTTTTTACAAAATATCACATGTCAGAGCTTTAACAGGTAACCACAACGTACAGGAAGATAAAGCTATGCTCTGATGACTGGAATTTGACACTGCCTTTCCTGTGCTCGGCCATCCACCAGATGAAGGAAGAGGAAGAGATTAAATATGTCACAAGCTTGAAAGGCCCAGCCGTGGGGATTAGAAACCACTGAACGCCATATCTTTCAGGGTACTAGAAAGAGGTCCACAGACCTGTAAAAGAGAGTTATCAAGAACTTAATATGTTCATTTCACTGGGTTTTTTTTTCCAAATCCATCTCTCTAAGCAGCGGCTTTAACTGTTTACTGCAGAAATCAGAAAGAGCTTACAAGCAATATCTTTTGCCTACAACAGAAAGCAACCTACTCACTAATTCAGTAGCCTTAACATGTAGCGGATGTGGAGTCCGTGGGAATCTGTATAAAGGAGGCCAAAAGGTACCACAGAGTGGGGAGGGAAAGATTACTTAGCTTCTGAAGTTACACCAAGGAACGGCAAGATATCTGGGTGGCCCCAGTGAGAGTCTTCAGTCCCGCTATGCCTTAGGTGTTTTTAAGTGGCAACGAATATGATGACAATACGACTGCCAGCCTGGACTCCACAGCAAACATGCATTTTTTAGCCTCTATTATAAAGTCGGCCAGAAAGGGGCTTTGATTACAACCCAGAGGATTGGGAGTCAGCAGCACTACAGACTAACTGCTAGTAAATGAACACCGTTTTGTTAAGTCAGAAGTCCTATCAGGATGACTTAGAAAAGAAAAATTTACATTTGAACCAAGGATTCAAATAATTTTAGGAGGTAAGAGCAACTGACAAAAAGCTTCAAATACTAAACTTGGACTCTGAAGAGAGAGGTGTCCAACGTGTTGATAGGCACGTGAGCTGCAGTATTTGTTCTTATAAAACCGCCAAGTTAAGAAGCACACCAGTAATTAGTATCGACCTCACCATTTCCTGCTAACACTTATGTGGGGTAGAAAAGGAGGGAAAAAACCAAAACAAAACAAAAAAACAAAACAAAACAAAAAAACCAACACTAGAAAATTGAAGGACAGTACAAGTAGTAAACCATTTTTAGGTAAGGCTGATTTTTTGTTTTAAGTCAGCCTGTCACTGAAAGAACTTGATATTATGGCATTAAAATATCCTTTTCCCCCTTGAACTTTAGAAATTTTATTTTCTGGGACTGCTACTACAAAAATAAGTTTCAAAAAGTAAAACTTCTGCAGTCCTGACAGAGGAGCCTGTGCCCGGTAGTTCACGAGAACATAAAGGAATAACTCTCGTTCTGTAGAAAGGAAGAGGTATAGAAAATAATTTCTTAAGAAACAAAATCCACATTCAGGCTGGCTACACGTATATTCTTAACATCTAGGATCATGTTTATGTACGCATTTGCACAGTTCTTAACACTTCGTTCTTAGCCATGGCAATTCTGCACTTTCTCCCATTGACTTTGTTTTCCTTAGCACTCACAAGTAGTCAAGAAGTGACCGTAGGGCAGTCTGAACTTCCAAGGGACAAAACCAAATGAAGGTATAGGTATATCTGCCTTTTTAAAGATGACACCTCTAAGCAGCTGAGTCATGGACTCAGGAGGCCACTGACCTAGCAATGACAGCGATTCAGCCATTCTTTGCCAGCATTTTCTTCCTGTATGGAGATCTCCAAAGGATTGCACATCGCTTTCCAAGCAAGTAGTCTAATATCTTAAAATAATAGGGATACTTCATACCTACTGCTAGTATCTAGCCCAACTTCAAACAAAAGACACCTCCTAGGCTTGTTTCTAAACTTCACAGGAGTCTGTTGTAAGATGTGAACATACTGCTTCCTTTTCCATAAAGGGACAGAAACCCCAAGGGGTTCTTTGGGTCTATCGGGTCTCTTCTGAAAGCTCACTGGAGGAATAACTCAAGGAAGCAGAGAAAAGCAAGAAATGCATAAACACGAAGTTGAACCACAGGACAAAGCAGCAGCAGAATTTTAACAATCCCTATGCCATTACAGAGAAGAATCAACTTCCCCTGGGAGACTGCAACCTAACTCTGTGAAAAGAAAACTGCTGTCCTTGTTAACTTCGCAGCAGAGACTTAAACCAGAGAATGCTTGCTTTCTCCTATTCCTACTGGGGAAAAGTTTGATTTTGCAGACTGGAATTCCAATAACAGCTTCAGCAGCCAGTTCCTGAATTAGACGTCAGGTCAGAAAAGCCAATGAATCCCCACCACCTTGTTAGAGAGAACAACAGTTCCCTAACCCCAGTTTAACTCCATCTGCAACACCTTGAGGAAATTCTAAAGTCTTCAGAAAGGCACCTGTGGGTAGGTGATGACAGTTTTAGTTAGTGAAAATCATCTTTTTTCACAACATCCCAGCCGATTTACCTTCATCTACACTTCTAGTCTGAAAAGCCTTGACATTAGATTTCCTGTAACTTGAGGATAACTTGTATTGAAGCAAGGACAAGCATGATAGTTCTCCTTTTAAGATTCTCCAAACCCAGCCATTTATTAGAAGTTATAGGTTAACCATATAATTGACCTGGACAGCCAGAAGGCATTAACAACAGAAACAACAAAAAAAAAAACAACCTTGAATTTTCATTGCTGGGCACAGAACAAGTAACAGCAGAAACCAGGATAACTGAAGGAACACGAAGTCCTACAAAATTTAAGAACAGGGAGATTCTAGATTTGGAAGTTGGAGATCCTCTGTCGCTTTTAAAATGGGGACCACAAGAATCAACAGTAGTTGCAAGATTCCCTAAGGGCCTGTTGCTGAAAAAAATTCCTTAAACTTGGCAAATCTTCCACAAATGTCCACTTTGATTGTTCTGTCTCATGTGAAGTCTTCTCTTCACCTGTTTATATTTGGTCAAAAAGGAAGAGAACTCAGCAGGTTTTGTAGACGGGGTTCCCCCGCCAGCTAATCCCTAGAGAATTTAAAGGGCTGGCCTTGACACAAACTTGGTCTGTAATTGAGAAGACACTCCCTGCCAATAAAATGCATTTTTTGACAAGCCAGAAGAAGCTCTCTCAAGCAGGATGATTTGGGACCTAGCTGTCACTTAAGCAGCAGGATCATAGGTGGGTCCCACACTGTCAGCACAAGCACTGCAGTGCTCAGTGTCTTCCTTCTCCGTTGCTGTAAATTGTGGCTGAAAGAAAGCTGGAGAAGAGGGGTGAAATGAAAGCTCTAGAGATCAATCCAGTAGCTAAAGCTACCCGTTAAATTTGTACTTGTGGAAAGGGGATCCAGACAATGTTAGTATCAGCTGAAGCAGTAATTCAGTAATACAGTATCCATCAATGGTTTTTAGTCCTCTGAAGCAGGTGGAGAAGACAAGCAAATTTTCTCAGATGTAATTTAATAGTTTTAAATTATATTTTTAACATAACCTTACACATTTTCACTTGTGAACTCACCAGGCAATTGGCTGAAGAACAGGATTAAGATACAACCACTTTCATCCATTTATTAATATCAATGTTGGAAATTAGATTTCATTCCTGAGCTGGTAAAATTTAATAAAAATCACCAAGACTACTTTAGAGATTTCTATTGAATTCTAAATTAAAATCATTACTCAACAGACTGTTCTGCAATACATGAGTTTAACAGATATTTCAAATCTCTCAGTTACATTAAACAAAGTATGCAGTCAACTACAATCAAAAGTTAAAACAAAAAAGTGCCTGTGATCTAAGGATCATTATTCCAGACCTGTTGTGAATCAGTGAAAAGGACAGTAGCAAAGGACATACCTTGGAACTGCTCCCAAAACAATCAAGTTGGCTTTTTGTTTGTTGTTTCCAATTACAGCATTTTTCATATCTCTGCAAATCCAGAAAGAAAAACAAACCCTGGTAAATTATGCTGAGGTACTGAGGGCTCAATCTATAGAATTTACTATTTCCATGAAGGCTTATCAAGCAGTCTTCCACACCTCCATGCTGCATCTACAGGACTGGGTAGTGCTTCGGGGCACAGTTTCCACAGCCCATAGATAAATACCCCAGAGCTCTGGGATTCCATTACGTCCCAGCTGATGCCAGTAAGCAAAAACCCAAGCTAACTCACATGCACACCAGACATGAAGAAAATCTCATCACTGAGGAAAACTAGATACACTGGTTCTTTGTGCCCATATATTCACTAGACTTCTAAAAGAAAAATTACACTATTGTTTGGGAAATCAAATAACGGCAATTTAAAGTATTAACTGAAAATCTATTCGGTGCAGGAAAAGAAAAGCTGGGGAAGAAAAGAAAAAAAAAAAAAAGAAAAAAGAAAGGAACAAGGAACTATCACCAGTCTCCAGAGACCAGGATTTTACTCTCCTCTTC
>NW_010264064.1:18732-21894 GCF_000690775.1 Eurypyga helias
GCAGGACACCTAAACATCTTCTGTCAAAATCCCAGGAATAAAGTGGAAACAAAAGCATTCTCCTATCCCAGAGTTACTGCAAGTTTAAATACATTAAAGGCATTCACACTGTGGTAAAGGAACAAAGGAAGCATCTTGGAAAGAGGACACTGGCTGCACACACTAAGAAGTCCGATGAAAAACATGTGGTTTGCAACCTCATTGTTCAGAAAATTGCTATTATATCCTAAAAACCATCACCACCTCTTTAAGATTTTTTTTGGGGGGGAGGTCAACTGGACATATTGAACATACATGAGAATCCAGAGAACCTGCAGGAAAGCTAGCAACTTATAACCAGTTTCAGAAAAATCAAGATGACACATTTCCAGGAAACTTTCTAGTTGCAGTGACCTTTGTAAGAGCAGAGAACCAAACCAGTCCAAATTCAGGTAATTCTTTAGCAACAAAACCCAAACCTAGATTACAGTACTAGTTGCAAAACTGGTAAGTTTTAGTCACAGGCGAACCATATCCATAACTAATTCAAATAATTTGGGAGCATATTTTCTTGCCAATGTATTATTCCTTCACCTGCTATCTGCAAATTTTAAGATATTTAAAGTAGCCCTGTTCTTTAAGATCCACCATGGCCTGCACTGTCCCTACAAACCCACTGAACATGCAAATACCACTGTAATAAGCAGTTGTCCCAAATGTTGAACCCACTTCATTAGTTATACTAAACTTCTTAGCCAAGGCAGGCAATATCTGGACTGGCATAAACAGAACATTTACAAACCTCAATTAGCAACAGGTAATTGCCTATTCTTCCTGAATTATTTCTCCATGTGACTCACTCTCCCACTGCATAGAGGTACTCAGCCACAGTAGTGTGCTCTAGGAATTTTAAGCAAATGGATACTAACTTGTTGAGTTTGGCTAGTGATCTTGGAGCTCCAACAAGGGAACAGCATTAAAAGCAGCCAAACACTGAACTGCAGTTCTGTGTATCTCAACACAGGCAGAGTCAGGAAACCACCTGGCTTGTCAAGTGAGCCATTACTTAACAGGAATCTGCCTACCCAGCAGAGTTTTACACAGCTGAGTATCAGCAGAAAATGTTGAACCTTTCTGTTATATCTCCCCCGAAGTTAGTAGCTTTACACCACAAGACAGGAGGCCGAGGAGAAAGAGCAGGATAAAAAGACAGGCAAAGCTGGAAACCCAAGAAAATTTAAAGAATGCACTTGATTTCACTAAACTCGGAGACAGTACTTGAGGGGTTTCTGTGCTGAACACCCGACATAAAAGCATCCCAGTCATTTCTAAAACAGTAGACTCAGTCCAAAACAGTGGCAGAAGCAACAATATGGATGTCTCAAAGGAATGGAGGCTGTACCAGGAAGTGGGCTAGGTTCAGGTACCACACTGCTCAGGCCACTCTAGGACATCTAAAAAGGCTATTTCTCCCTGTTATCCTTCAGCACCAGCTCCCAAAGGAATCAGAAAGGCTGCATCATATCACACATCACAAAGGCATCATGAGACGTGAAAAGAATGCATTTCCCAAGCACTCAGAAGAATTAACAAACATATTTTGGTGATGTTTTTACACTCTGCTCGGGTAATTCTACACATTATTTTGTGTTTAAAAATAACCCAAACTTGTGACTCCTGCACCAACTCCATAACAGAATGGCTTGCTAACCTTGTAACCATTTAATAAGTACTGCCTATTAGATTTTGATTTAGAAACGCTTTCATAAGTGGGAAGAACAGGTCCAAGCTCCATAACACTGGAGAGGGTTTAGGGAGGTCACAGTCCTGATCTGTAAATCAGATGCAGGTGAGTTTCTCCATCCTAGTTTCTAAAGCTCCTCAGGAAGGTCATGGCAGAAAGACAAGAAATATCGCCAGCACAAATGCAATACAGGTACAGCGCAGCAGTTAAACCTGCAAGCAAACACTGGGAAGGTGACCAAAAGCAGTCAGACACAGGACACAGACTAACCATGTTCGTATGCACTGCCCCTTGGCACTCCCAAGTTCCACACCATATTTCTCTCTCCAAGTTTGCCACTAACACAAACGAACCCGTTCAATGCAGGTGGATACGGAAACCAAGAATATTCTTACAATTCTGCAATCCAGAGTTGATTAATTGTAGACTTTTATTTTGTTTATTATGAAAAGTAAATACATGATTCCACGTTATGTTTTATAAAGATTCTCCTGATCAGCAAGCTAATCTCCTAAAGTAGTACAAGTACCATGTGCTGTCCTAGTCTACCAGGTCCTTGGTGATTCATGAACCTTGGAAAAACTGAGGGCAACTCCCTTTTTTGAAAACATCATCTCCAGCAAGTTTGAGCTTTACTGACTTCACATCCAAGATGACATGAGATTCATCCAAGAAGAAAAAGAAGTAAAAATCACTATCTTCTACAAGAGATAACAAAGAAACCTCAGAAATTTGTAGGCCAAAGCTGGACAGCCACTTTATTTCCCAATATCATGCACACTGCTCCCATTTCATGCTGCAAGAGTCCTTGAAATGAGGAAGAAGAAAACAGCAGCAAAAACACAACTATAGAGAGATGAGAACTTCAAAAGAACAGCTACCCTGTGGTGATTCTAATCTGTGAGAAGACCATGATCCAGAAGAGGGGGATACAAAAGCTTTCCTGTGAATAGCTCCAAGCCCTCAGGTAGGTTATCAACCCTACTGCCAGGCAAACTCTTCAGAAGAACAATGCAGACCTGGCAAATGTACCTAGTACCTTCCAGCACTAGTTTCTCAGCCTCATAAAGGTAGCTTTCTATAGAGCTAAAAGACAAACCATGAAGCTTTCATACGACAAGAGGTGTTCAGATGCATCTGAGGTTGGTTGGGTGTTTGGGGCTTCTTGGTTTTTGTTATTTTTCTGGCAGGTTTTTTTTTGGGGGGGTGGGTGTTTGTTTGGTTTTATTAAGTCATGTGTATTTAAACTATAGTGCAGATTATAGCTAAATTAGCTTGAACAGGCACACCCTTGGCTGGGCAAAAATCTGGCTGGATGGCTGGGCCCAAAGTGTGGTGGTGAATGGAGTTAAATCCACGTGGTGGCCAGTCACAAGTGGTGTTCCCCAGGGCTCAGTACTAGGGTCAGGTCTCCAATATCTTTATCAATGAACTGGACA
>NW_010264065.1:0-8474 GCF_000690775.1 Eurypyga helias
GGCCTGGGGTTCCTTCAGCCTCTTCTCCACTTGCCTCTTCCCTAAGCTGCTTCTCTGAAGCTGCTTAGAAACAGTCAGTGGCTGTATCACGAGCCAGGGGTTTAAATGAAAAAGTGCAGGGTTTGGGAGGATGTGACAGGGATTTGTTGGGCGCCTGGGAGTGGCGTTGCTGCTTCACGTCCCGCGGAAAGACGGTGTCCGCCTGCTCTCCCTGTACTCCGGCTCCACAGCACCGGTTTGGGTTCATGAAGAAAGGTGGGGGTTTTCCATTTTGTGATTTTACTGCCTTCTGCTGGTCAAAGAGGATCAGACCGAGTTTAATTTTTTATAATCGGCACATGATTATAGCACATGATGTAAAATTAGGCTTCAGTAGAAATACCAACGATAGATATGTCACGTATTTCATGTTGGTTTTCGTTACGTCACCTCCTGGGTATGATATATTTCCTGCAGTAGGGTCGATCCATAATGAGGATCGTAGGTGTTAGTGGGCAGAGCAGGTGACATCTTGTTTCAAAGGTGGCTTGAAGTGGGGATGCAGGAGGTGACCTTTCTAACCCTTCCCCTGGCTTCCAGCACTCTTGCTGGCAGCAGTTCACTTCTCTGTTCCCATAAACTAGTGGTCGCAGTCCTGAGGGACTTCACACCCTTCACAGAGAGGGTGGTGAGGCACTGGGACCGGTTGCCCAGAGAAGCTGTGGATGCCCCATCCCTGGATGTCTTCAAGGCCAGGCTGGATGAGGCTTGGAGCAACCTGGTCTAGTGGAAGGTGTCCCTGCCCATGGCAGGGGGGTTGGAACTAGATGATCTTTAAGGTCCCTTCCAACCCAAACCATTCTGTGATTCTACGATCTCTTTCAGGAATCCTTCAGACTCTAGCAGCAAGCATCTCTGTATAGCAGGGTTACAGCGATAACACTCTGGCCATGACACAATTTTAAAAAGCCCAAAGAATGCTCACGTGTCATTACTGTTCCTGTTCAAAACTGGAGAGGAGAGGTAATGCACAGAAAGTGGCACAGGCACCATATATGTCTTTATATTCCAAGCCAAGACAGAGATGTAAAAATAAAAAACATCTGCTCTTTGTACTAAACTCATGAAAGACTGTGGCCCCACCATAGTGGGTGATCTGTCAGCAGAGAGGCAAACAGACCTCAGAATTTTATGAATTTTAGAAATAATAGTTCTTTAAAGTTTCATCTTTGCTTTTATTCTCAAAGACAAAGATGAATGTGCTTGTCTGTTTGCGTATGGTCTCGAATACTGAGAGCTGAGTAGCTATCGTGGCTTGGATTTGGCTAAATGTTGAACAAAGAATTATTCAGTTGATCAAATGAAATGACTATTCCCTTGCCTGAAATTAGTTGCCTGCACCTTCCTGCTCTGAAATTTAATAACCATGCCCTGATTTGATAGGCCACACAATATGCCATCTGGATATACACTGTAAATCCCTCAGGCAATCAGGTTATGAGGATGAAGATACTTATTTTCTGCTTTTTGCATCAGTCAGATCATGCAAAACAAAGCTTTGATTGCAAAATAATTACTCGGGCAACCATAAATAACTGCCTGTAAAGACAGAGTTTTCTTCCCATTCACCAGTTCCTATTTTTGTAGGAAAGATTTGCAGAGGAGTGGGAGAGAACATGTTGTATTCAACAAACTTCTAACAAATGTCACAGAGTTAACCCTTGCAACATTTTAATGACATAAAGGCCACGTGAGCCATCTCTCAGCTCTATTTATGCTAAATTAATATAGTACAGTATAGAAATAGTAAAAATCTGTCTTTGTGGAAAATACAATTTGTCTTCTCTTTTTTTAACAGGTAAAGCAAGAGGGTAACACCACGAGGCAATGTCAGGAAGGCTAAAAATCAGAGAAGATACCCTCTGCTTTATGGATCACGGAGATACCATGGTTACACGTTTACTCACCACATACTGCAGAATGGTAAGATAACACCGGATTGCTGGGCAGTCGGGGGAGTGAAGCTTCTACTCCCATGTCTCCCACTGGCCTACTGGATCGCCCCTGGGAAGTCATCTCGGCGTTCATCAATAACCTGCAACATGTTTAGTAAAGCCCATTAAACATTTGGCCGAGAGTATGTGCTTTCCAAAACACCCGTTTGTCTGTTTTCTAAACAGAGCAGACCTTGGGTCAAGGGGCTGTAGAGAAGGGAATTTTTCCTCATTTATTTTTAGTTTCATTTCCTAGGGAAGTAGGCCAGCTGTGATCTGTTTCCCTCTGGAAAGTTTTGAAACCGCTTTGCAATTCAGTCAAGTTTGTAGAATCTCAGAGCTACTAAATACCTCCAGCTTTTGTGGAAATAGCTGCTCAGGTAAAAAGAGGACCTGCAATAGGATAAAGGGAGAACGCTGGCATCCAGGCTGTGTTAATTCTGCTGCTCACAGAACTGCTTGTTAACATAGGTTACAATAAGGTTGCTCCCACCCGTTTAAGAAGAGGAAACCTCAGAAGGGTTGCTTGTGCTTAGCAACGCTACTGGAAATAGAATGGTTAGATGAATGATACAGAGCTTTATAAAGATGAGAAGTATTATTGATTAAAAACTAAAAGCTATGACAACTATTTTGTCTTGGAAGCAAACCCATTACTCCAGAACATCATGAGTTTCGCAAAGAAGTCAGGATCGTCAAGGCTAATAGTTGATGCGTGTGCGCTGTAAAGCAACAGAGTGGCGTGCCCGCTTGAGGGATCCTCTCGGGATTCTCCCACGCTCGTCCTTGAGATGTTCCCACCTGCGTGCACAGGCTGACTACGCTGTCTGCTGAGAGTGGCCCCGAGGTCCTCCTCCAGACCAGGCTCACTGAGCTGGATTCATACTTGGGTATGAATCCCCTCACACGTGCCTGGTATGTCAATCCGCCCGCGGAAGCCGTGGTGGCGGTAATTTGTGCACTGTCCTTGCAAAGAGTAATGCAGGAGGAAAGGGGCAGAGTGAGCATGCCCCCTCACTGGATTGCTCTTGAGGTGTTTGTCTCTGCTGATTTAGCCAGCTTGCTTCTGCTCGTACCACTCACTCCATCCGCGCTGTTCCAGGATTAGGCTAGGGAAGAGGAGGCTCCAGTAGGATACCTGTAAGAATCTGTGCCAAGGCTACCCTTAATTTAAGATCTTAGTTAAGTATCTGAAAGAGCAGATAAAGAGCACCGGTGCCTGGAACTGCCTGTAAGAGGAAGCATGGTTCTCCTGTGGGTCGGGCTCACAGGCTGCGAGATTTTGCTCTAGGCAGAATTTTTTCACACACACGGCTGTTTTGCGTCACGCAGTTAACTGTTGTGATTTGATTTGGTATCCGGAAGCATCTCTCTTCCTCGCTGTGAAGATCTCGTGCGATCTGATGTCTGGGATGAAAAACCCCATTCCCTATAAAACCGGTCTTTGAAACGCTGTGCTCAGGGCACCAAGGCTCTGCTGCCATCGGCGCTTGCTGTGCCTGGCTTGAGCCATCTACAAAAGAAGTAACACGGATGTGAGGGATGTAGTGGAGGCTGCAGGCACGCGGAGAGTCCTCACTCCTTGCTTTCCTAGTTTCTCATTCACCCAGCAGAATCTGGGCACTGGGCAAACGAGGCTGCTCCTGCCTGCTCTGAGCATCTTCATTCTTGCCATCCATGTCTTGAGAAGATAATTACGCTTGTACCGTTTACGCTGCCCCTCTGTCGTTCCTGATCTTTAAAGAAATTACTGGCAGAGGGAGGCAGGGAAGATTTGGCCCTTAATGAATTTAACTCGTTGCGCTTAGCCGCCAGTAGGTGTCTCTCTGAATGTGCAGTCCCTAATTTACCACATTGTTTATGGGGTTCTGTTGGACACATTTTCAGTGGAAAATGTTTCCAGTGTGTTTGCTGTGAGGAAGTTTACGTAAGAACAAGGAAGCAGTGGATGGAGTAAATAGACTGCTAACGAACAAGACACAGCGTCGGCTCCCTTTTTGCAGTGTTTTATGGCTACAATCCCAAAGGTTTGTCTTGTGCAGGACCTAATCTTGTAATTGGCTCAACGAGTTATGTCGGTGTTTGCAGGATGCATTGACCAAATTTGATTATAACTGAGTAAAATTCACTCTCAATTAAAAAAAAGCATTTTAGTCGTGTTTGAAAGGATGCGTGTGGTTTATGGGGAGGTACACTTGTGAATTGACTGAAATGCTTCTTCGTTCATGCCCCTTGAGTGTCAGAGGTGTTGTTTCATGGATGCAGGGTTGTTACTAGAGCACCGTGGTTAGGCCGTGGAGGTTAGATGGGTGCTTAGCCCACATACGGCCTGCCGATACGGGCTCGACTGTTCATTCCTCACCTCTTTGTTACGTGGTGACTTTCAACATGACAGTCTGTCTTTTCATGAATTGCTGGGCTTTTCCCCCAGCCCCCAGATCAGCAAGGTAACTCGAAGGGAAATACCACACCTTTGGTGGAGACCAATCTCCTTTCAGTGTCCCTCAACTCCCAGCTCGGCGTATGCTCCGTCTCTGTCCCGTGGAGCACTCCTGCATCCAGGCCAAGTGAGGATCCCCACCCAGCTCCTCAGAGACCACTTACCCGGAGCAGCGGGTGCTTGTTCATGGTGGCTGCATAAATGGGCTAACTCCCTTTTGGACATAGTGATGTCTTTCATAGGCTGATGCAGTCTGCCGTTGGAATTTGGTGTAGAACAAGCGAGGTTCCGTCTTTGCGTTCTAAAACATGATGAAGAATTACAGTGTGTTAAGACAGGGTAACTCTTCAGTGTCCTCATCATGCTGATGAAGTTCCAGGTTTTGAATTGCTAACTAGGAATATGTAACCTCTATCCAAGCATTAATTTAAATTGAGCTGGGCAGTATGGAGGTATTCATTGCAGCGTACACAGCCCCTCCACTGAAGTTAGTCTTGATGTGTTTTGCCCTCATTCTGAGATACCAGTCACCTTGAGGGCAATACATACGCACAAACACCTTTGTGAAAAATAAGCAGGCTAACACTCCAAATATATCACCAACGGCATACAGTTTCACCCTGATTTAAAAGAAAATAGTTCACTTTTCTACTGCAGGTAAAATGTGCCTCACAGCAGTTGCTTTTGAGTCAGTGGAAGCTGCTAGTTCCCAAACAGGTGCCTGGAGAAGTATTTTGCAGACTGAAATTCCATGTAGCAGGTCTCTGTGTCCGGTCGGTCACGTTCTCCTCTTTGCAGAGCGTGAGTTTGTTTCCTCAGACAAAACGTTTTCTTAATTAATTCTCTTTTAAGATGGGAGAACAAGAGGCAGGAAGGTGATGTGACTCCTGACAATGGCAGCACTCGCCTTAGTACTCCAAACAAGACGGACACCACGACATCTGTTGTACTGACTGCCAGGTGGCAAGGAGGCAGGGTTTGTTGATGCCATGAATATTAGTGTTTGGCATTATTGGATCTGTAATGGTAAAAGAGTGCGTTTTCCACCACCTTGTATTTCCTCGCTGTTTCCTTGACTTCTGTTGGTTAATGCGCCACACGCTGCGAAATGCACCAATCTGCAGAAGCTCTCGGTTCTCTTCACAAGGTCACGTGTGCATTTCTGCCTACCTCAGTGGTCTCTTACTACTTACAGTCATTGGCACCGACTTCTGCTGGGCTGTTGCTCTCTGAAAAGTAGTGAGAAATCTGTTGTTTTTCTGAAATTCACTTGCTGATATTGACTCTCAAATGAGTTGAGGGATTTTGTTCATACTTAGACCAACTAAAAGGAGAAAGCCTATTTATCTACAAAGCAAAACCCTCCCCTGGAGAGCACGTGACATACTGTATTTGACAGATATCTATTTTTATATCCATTTTGTATCTTTGCATTGGAAATACATGTAGTTTTTCTTCTTATACATAGATGTTCCACATTAGATAGGGTAGATTAGTTGGGTTTTTTTGCTGTTGATGCTTCTGTACTTTTATATCAGCAAGTGGAATAACAAATCATTCATAGAGAGGTGGGATCCTGTCCCCTACTCCCCTTTTGCTGTGTAATCTGCTGCAGAGATGATCTACAACGCGCGTGAAGGCCCTGGAGAGACCACTGCGGTAGTTTAAAGCGGGATTGCTCCCAGTTACGGTTCTTCCAGCGAGGCTGTGAGGGTGGAGAGCAGGATGTGTGCCTCCAGCTCAGCAAGCCACTTCATACCCCGGCATCCACACACAGGCTTTCCTTCCCCGCGGTTTCAGATGTCAGAGCACATCTGTCGGGCACGGCTGAGGTGCTGGCGCATCTCATCCAACTGCCCTTCCGTCGGCTGCTTCCAGCGCAGAGGTGGGTGGGCAGCCGGAATCACGTCTGCCAGCACATCTGGCCAAGCTCCAAGCTGCAGAAAGAGTCAGTGAAGAGCAGGGCACTGCCAGATGAGCAAAAGTGGTATCAAAGCTCAGCAGGTAGTCACCTCCAGCCCTTGTGCTGTGGGCTGTGGGGATGTGGGAAGCAGCTTGGGTGCCTGTGCCGAGCGAGGTGGGCAGTCTGGGTGGGGGGTGGCTGTTTGCAGCTAAGCCAGCAGGAACCTAAACTCGCCCGTGTCATTACAGTGTTTTGGAGCGTACCCTTGGTCTTTAAACAGCCCACGCTAACAAACCAGTTGTAGAAGGCTGCTGAAGAAGCTGCATGTAGCTTTTGGGGATTATACTGAGGAGACTTTACGTGTCCCACAAATTAATCAAGTTCTGTCGGTTATAATAACTGACAGGAGGGGAAAATGAAACTTAAAATCCAAGAGGTGTCATTACAGTGTTTTGGAGCGTACCCTTGGTCTTTAAACAGCCCACGCTAACAAACCAGTTGTAGAAGGCTGCTGAAGAAGCTGCATGTAGCTTTTGGGGATTATACTGAGGAGACTTTACGTGTCCCACAAATTAATCAAGTTCTGTCGGTTATAATAACTGACAGGAGGGGAAAATGAAACTTAAAATCCAAGAGGTCTCTCGGTTGACCTTAGATCCTCTGCCAACTTCTGGGGCTGGACTGCTCATTGCACCTTCTGGCAGGGATTTCAGAAACGCAGGGTTCCCAGTGACGTTTTCCCTTAAGGTGGGACTAAACCGGAGCTCCTGCATCTCAGACTGATGCCATTTCGGAAAGGAAATTACATATGGGATGGGCAAGAGGAAACATTTCTGGTGGTCCCTCACGCTTGGGTCTGTCCTTGTAGGCAGACACACTATGTGTGAGAATTTATTCACATCACAGAATCACAGACTGGTTTGGGTTGGAAGGGACCTTAAAGCCCCCCCAGCCCCACCCCCTGCCATGGGCAGGGACACCTTCCACTAGACCAGGTTGCTCCAAGCCTCATCCAGCCTGGCCTTGGACACTTGCAGGGATGGGACATCCACAGCTTACGTGGGTGGGAGAAGGTAAATAGCGCATTGGCTTTTCCTGCCCACTCGGTGATGGACGTGCCCTGGGTGAATGCTACAAGCAGGCAGTAATTCCCAAGTCCTTGTCTTGGCAGGCGTTTGTGGGATATTTTCTCCCTTCCCTTTGGAGAAGAGCAGCCCTTCTCAGTGACATACAGTAGTCTTTGCAGTATCTCCGTCTGCGTGCGCGTGTGCATCTGTGTAACGCCTGGCAGCACGTTTCTGTAGCGGGCTGCAACCCTGCCCGCGCGGGCTCGCGTTGTATACGCATGGAGTCTGGTCGGCTCCCGTGGGATTACTCACATGTGTGCATATTTGCAGATTTCGGGGCCTGACGTTCCCTGTGTAAACACGCACAAACAGAAAAGCATCAGAATTCTGTGCAGCTGGAAATCAGTGGCTTCTGCGGGTGGAAGAATCGGAATACTCGGGTTGCAGTCGCAATGTGCTAGAAACATTCGCACGGCGCAAACAGATGGAATCGGATGAATTAACACTCACTCCTTTTGGACACTTCCTGGGTTACTATTATTAGTCCTCTGGTTTAGATTAACACACGGCACGTGTCGCGTAGCCCTGAGTTTGAATTATCTGCTAGAACGTGACCTGGGGCTCAGCCGTTTTTTGAAGTCCCTAAATAGTTTTTAACTCCCCACCCTCTGCCTCCTCTTCCCGTTAGGATGACCTCGAATACAGCATGGTTATGGAGAGGCTGGCAGTGATGACTCGTTTGGGTGGAAAGGCGGTTGTTACGCTATTCCACGTGTCGCGTAGCCCTGAGTTTGAATTATCTGCTAGAACGTGACCTGGGGCTCAGCCGTTTTTTGAAGTCCCTAAATAGTTTTTAACTCCCCACCCTCTGCCTCCTCTTCCCGTTAGGATGACCTCGAATACAGCATGGTTATGGAGAGGCTGGCAGTGATGACTCGTTTGGGTGGAAAGGCGGTTGTTACGCTATTCTATTCACCCAGCCCCACGACAGCCAGGAGCTGTGGAGCTGCCCCACAAGCTTCTTCCCAGGGTTCGCGTGGACTCCGGGCCTCGGCCTCGGCTGCCCACACCCTCCAGCTGAACTCGGCCGG
>NW_010264066.1:0-4683 GCF_000690775.1 Eurypyga helias
GGCGGCCGGAGGGAAGTGGGGAGCTGGTCACCGCGGCTGGAAGCTGCCTGTGGTCATGTTTTGGGGTTTTTGATGATGCCGGTTGGGTTAGCGGGCGAGTCGTGCCGCGTGCGGGAAAGCCACTCCCGCCTCTTCCCGGAGGTGAGGAGGGTGTCGCACCTCTGTCCTTGGGCTGGCCTGGCCCCAGGACCGCTGTGTTTTGGGGGGGTCACAGCTGTCCCCAGGCAGCGAGCGAGGTGATGCTCGCCAAGCGCTGCTCGGGTGAGGAGCTTTTCTTTGGCTAACAGAGGCGTGCGGCGGTTCGGGTGCCAGCCTCGGCTCTGTCGTGTGCCGCGAGCGGTGACAGGTGTGTGACATTCGTGTGTGGGCAACGCTGTCTGCGCTTGAGACCTGTCCCGTAAGCCAGCCTGAAACCTTGGGTGCTTCAGCGCAGTGCAAGAGCCCTGTCTGTGGGGACATAGGCATATTAAAAAACAATATATGGTATCAGAAGGGATCCGAGATCTTGTGCGTGCCAGCGGTACCCCTGGTTAACTCACCTGTAAGCCCGCTCGCTTTAGTTAGGCGCCAAAATTGGCCAAGTGTGTTGGCTGATTTAATTGTCCGTGTGGATGCGCTTGGTTACAGCGGCTGGTGGAATTAGCAGCACCGATGCAGTGAGCCAGTGAGAGTGGAGGACTCCTGGCCCAGTCAGAGCTGGATTAGGTGAGAGACGTGTGGGTGGTAATTAAGCATCTCACTGAAGGATGCAGGGTTGGTGTTGTAACAGGAAGTCTCCAGTTGCCTAAAACAGCTTTACTTCTTTAAGAGAAAGTCAGTGCTTCCCTAAGGTCTGCTGTGACTTTGTCCTACACAAGCCTAATACATGATTATCTTACTTAATAAGTTACATACGTTCTAAACTGGGTTTAGGTCAAATTGTGTGTTATACTTTGAAGGCAATTGCCTCTCTTTCCATAGGGATTAGCTCTAACATCCTTATCTGCTCTAGAGATACCAAGCTCATTCCATACAAATGGAGGATGCTGCATTAAGTTAGTGTAATGAAGTTAAATTCTGCAATGGCTTTTATTTTAAAGATTTGTTGCTTCTGTTTCAGACCCAGCAAAAAGCTTGTGTTGCAAAAAACTTGCTGATTTTTGGTGTACATGAAATATACCCTCCTCCTCGTGTAACCCCAGTTGTGCTTATATCTGTAGTAGCTCTACAGCTCTGAGAGCCAACTACAGATGTAAATGTTTGGCTCTAGAAAAATGTTCCTGTGTTGGTTTGATATTTGTTCCTTTTCTTACTGTTGTTACTGCCTTTCGTCTGTACTGCAGCCTCTGCTGACACTATTTTGTCCCATTTTAAGGAGAATGAAGAACTGAAATAATTTGCCCCATGACTCCTCCTCTTAAGAAAGAAGAACTTGTTTCCCTACCCACTGTGTTTTTGACAAATGTTTTTCTGCTATCAGAATAGGCTTAAGATGTCCTAAAGTTTCTGGCAGAAAGCTTTCTGAAATAACTTCTTCTGTTCTAGCAGTGGCCTGTCTCTTTTCAGGACTGGCTGTGTTTCCCACATACAAATCCTGAGACTCATGATAACACGTGTATGGCCACAAGCTAAATTTCCTGAACTTTGCTCAGAGTAGCAGAGAGCTAAGTAACTTATCTCTTGGCATTTCTCAAACATGATTACCTACTCACATAGATAGCAATGTTAACTAAGAGATGTGATCGAACTGGGCATGCAGTGCTAAAGGTTAAAGTGTAAGTGCCAGCGTGCTCTACCTTTAGCTGAGAAGGAAAGATACTACTCTGTCATACTGTAGTTAGTCAAAGAGTAAAACCTGCTTTGACCAAGGATGCACTTCTTGCATAGCATTTGTATACTGGGAAATAAGTAGCGTTCTCCCAAGGGTGTAAATGCCTGCTCAGTGTCAGCATTGCCCTGGTGAGCGGAGGCTGTGAAGTTAAATGCATACCTGAAACGGTATGATTCAAGCCTGTGACATCTACCTAGTGCAGGGAGGTGATGAGAAGAAAGTCAACAACTTTGCAATACGTTCCTAAACAAAACAGTCTGATTGCAAAAGCAGGCTCTGCTCAATAACTGTAGTACTGGTAGTTGAAAAGCTGGTAGTGACAGCCAGTTGTTCACCTGGTGTGCTTTGGAGATTTATAAGCGTACTGTATTCTGAAGCTCCCTAGGCTGACAGCTTTTCAGCAGGGTAGAGACTGTGTCTTGGTTCTGCATAGGATTTCTTGGTACCTACAGAGCACAAAAGTCATGGTCCTAAAAGGAGAATTATGTCCTGACCTAAAGTACTAGTTTGTGAGCACCAAAGCTGTTTGATCACGCTGTAAGTTTTGCTTTGTAATTGCCATGCATTTCTGCTTGAGGTGCTCGAGGGGCAACTATTACTTTTTTGATTCCAGTTTTTGAGTCCGTGTTTTGTCAGAGCAGAGATGCAAACCCATGACGTGAGGAGTAGGCAGTTCCTAAAGCAGATAAGGGCTGGTGCTCCTGCCCCTGCCAAATGGTTAAATCAGCTCTGTGCTGTGTTCTGGAGGAGAGTAGGAGCAACCTGGAGATGATACAGACACAGGACAGACGGGTCAGATGTGCAGATGCAATCCTATAATTTTTCATTGTTTGAACTAACACTCAGAAGCAGGCTGCAGGAAATATTTAGAATGGATCTGAAAACGCTTTTCAATTTTGAAATGTTGATGTTTTGTCTCGTTGTGGCTTATTCTATCTGACAAACATTTTCTTTGATCAGGTACCTGAAGAAACAGCCGCAAGATGAACTTCTTTCTGGAAACACTTCAAGTCATCGGACTCTTTGTTTATTACTTGCTGGAGTCGCTTGTGTTCTTGGTTGTGCCTAAACGGAAGAAGAATGTTAGTGGTGAAATAGTATTAATAACAGGAGCGGGGAATGGCATTGGAAGACTCCTGTCTTTAAAGTTTGCCAGCCTGGGAGCCACGGTAGTTCTCTGGGACATTAATCAGGATGGGCTCAAGGAGACGAGTAGACTGGCCAGAGAAAACGGAGCAGGGAGAGTACACTCTTACATCTGTGACTGCAGCAAAAGGCAGGACGTCTACAGAGTAGCTGATCAGGTAAAGTATCTTATTTGTGGCTTTGACACTATTCTTAGTGGGTGCATGTGCGTACGGTAAGTTTTAGTGACATCAAAGTGAGAGATTAAAGTGGATTCATTCAGAATGTATTTTGTATGCTCCCTATTTCAAGAAAACTGGGTTTTAGAGGTAAATTTTGTACCTCTGTTCTGTTAAAAATAATTAAAAAAGTAAAAAGCTGGTTCTCTTTTTCAGTAGCTGATTTCAACTGGGTAGCTTCTCATTCTTTCAATTACTGAGCAAGCATTCACTGGTGAAGTGTAGAAAATCAATTTATTGAAGCTAAAGCAGTATTTCAAGTTCTGGCAGCCTTTTACCAAAAGTTAAACCCTAAAGACCATATATTGTAAAAAGGATTAACTGCTTAGGCAACCTTAAAATAATTCCATGGCTGTGAACAGATTTTTTGGAGGCTCACTTTATCAGGATTAATAAATGTATCTTGAAGTCTTCAATATTTCGTACTTTCCTTTCTGAAGAGCTTTGTAAATATGCCTGAGGAGGAATTCTTTAAAGAAAAAAAAAAGTAGTTCAGCTGTCTTCCAGACATCTGTTGGCTGAAATACAGCTTCTCTTTTGTGCTGCTGTAACAAGCTGTAGCCTTCTCCATTTTTCTATCTGTCCAAAAATGACTAAGACAAACTTTCTGATCAGTGAAGCTTGTGTGTGACTTGCAGCTTGCTGGGGGCTGGTACTATTGGGTTTATATTCTGGTAATGCTGCTCACCCGCTGCAGCTCCGTTACGCCAGCTGAGCATGCACCCACGGAGCGGTCGCACGTGTCTCCGTGTGGGCCTGTAACTGTGCTCCTCGCTGAACGAGGAGGAGGGAGTATTGTAGTGCAAAGGACGCTGGAATGAAGAAGATGGAAACTAACCTTGAGTTTTGAGGACTCAAGAGCTAGCACTTCGGTCCCAGGGAGAAAAGCAGTAGCAGAGCCTTTCTGGCCAAATGCAAAAAGGAGAAGAGGATGTTGATGTGTGTGACAAAGGTTAGGGATGATCCAACCAGAGGTAGATGTGAGTGAAGAAGCAGTGAGAGGCACTCTGTGCATGACTCCTTGCTTATAATCCTCTGTCAGCAGCTCACTAACAGTTGATCAACTCATAATCCTCCTGCTGATCCACACAGAAGAAAATTCCCTGCTACTGTTCTTTCAGAGACATCATGTCCTGCTGACAGCTTTTCCATCTTGTTAGTGACAAAAAGGCTTCAGTAGCAGTTAGTGCTTGGTGCAACTGTTTACTTAATGCAGTGGTAGACTTTGGCTCGCGGTGTGCAGCGTCAACCTTCGCAAGGTGAGGCAGCACAGGTCCAGGTCTTGTTCGTTCCCCCCCTCCCCCAACGATTCAGCTTCACACCACGACCTGGAGTTTTGCAGGACTATAGTGAACTAAATTCAGGCAGGCAGGGCAGGGTATGGTTGAAAATTCTGTGTCCAGTAAAACAATCTCGAAGCCAAAATGAAATGTATGTGAACCTTAAATACCTGCTTCTGGTACCTCATCAGCCACACAGAGAGATCAGGAAAAAGTCACTTCAGCAGGA